>NC_045428.1:147483434-147789610 GCF_902635505.1 Sarcophilus harrisii | reverse complement strand
AAAATCAATTAACATGTACTTAACTATTCAGAGTCATTATTGAAAATGTGGACAGGAGAGAGGGTGTTAAAGAAATGTATTGCAAAATAAAACTTTGAAAAGTAAGAAATGCAAAAGACCAAATAAGGAGGTGGTCTAATTGGACACATTCAAATGATTTCAAAATGATTTTGAGATCAGTCGGTGATCGTTTCCTGTCTGCTCAAACATAATCAATTTTATGTCCGTGATGTTATCTGGTATACATCATATTCAGCACTTCCTGACTTATTATATTACTGTTCTTTTCTTAAATAAGAGCAATCAAGACAGAGAGAAGTTCTGTGACTTTCCCAGAGAGAGTCACAAAGCCAGTAAATATCAGAAGTAGGATTCAAAATCTGGTCTTCTTGACTCTGAATCCATATTTTCACCATATTTTCATATCAAAACCTCCATTATAATATTCAGGTGTGAGGCTTCCATGGAGCCTGCAAACTTTGGAGTTCCCTCCCTTTCTCACTTCTCAACTATATTTTCTAATAACTTTTTTGTTCACTTTCCCTATGATGACCTTTGTCTTAATCACTATTAAAGTATATATTAATTTAAGTTAGAGGACCTTATTCAAGTCTGCATAGAATTTTTCCATCCCTTTAACTTCTGTAATAGATACATAAACAATTATTTTTACCATGGTCTTATACTACAAATGCTTATCATGAAGATTGTAATAAAGGATAATATTTCTTAACATACTGGATGCAAAATAAAGTATATAAATCAATAAATCTTATATTGGCTTCTTCATGCAAAACATGTGCCACCAAATCTTGGCATCTTAACTCTTTATGTGTGGCAGGGCTAGTAACACTGGTCCCCGCTGCTGTTGTTGCTCAACTCTTGAAGTGCTATTTCTCCTGTTCAGTCTATGTCTTGTAGACTCTGTGTGCCTGCCTTCCATTTCGGTCAGACATTCTTTATATCTTCTGGATTCTTTTACAAAGGTAAAGCTAACATTTGAATAATTAAATTAATAAATAATAAATTAAAACTTTTTTTCATCACTGGACAACAACTATGTTAATGTTTTGAAATGAAGTAAAAATATTTATTAAAATCAATAAACATGTGATTCTCAACATCCTCTGCTTCCTTTTTTTACTACTCTGATACTGTCAAGGGAGAAAAATAAGAGAGTTGTAGAGAACTAAAATCCATTTTATATTTTTCTTGGTTTCATGGTTTGCCAAGGGGTGGTAGGTACAATCTCTTCTGACGCTTATCATTGGGCTTTTTGTTTTTTCCTAAAAGACAAAGAAGTCATTCTTGATACTTGATTGATCTAGGAGACTATGGAACTACCTGTCTATACAGCTAGCTAGTATAATCTAAAACAAAATAATATGGGCCATGAAGAATTCAGAACTCTCATCCTTAGAGGATGACCAAATGCCATGTGAGTTAACACACCCTTCCACACAGATATTTTTGTAAAAAGACATGACATGTCTCCATCTACCTGAATCAATGCTATGGTGAATGACTTCCCTATCAAACTGTTAAACAAACTTCCTTTTTCTTAAATGTTAGAAGGTTCATGAATGTCTCATTTCCTGCAAATCCCAAGTTTGAAACACCAGACAAGAACAATAATCAAGAATAATGGTGACAGCAAGAATGCACCGTAATGACCTCATGGTTGACCTTATGGGGTTGAAGTTTAGTGAAGAGCGACACAGAGGAAACAGAGCTGAGATAATGAGATGGTCTGATACATCAGCTTATCAGTCACTCTGTGGGCTTAACCCATGGCAGTCCTCTCAATGAGAAGGAAAGCAAGACAAAAACAGTACAAGAGGTACTGTTGATGTAAAGAAACTCATTTGATTTGGTAAAAGCAAAAAATAATCTCAACAGCTATAAAAACGATCTCCTAAACGTAGCAAATCTTAGAAGATTCCTTGAAAGCTTTAACAATAAAGGCAGGACACAGAATATTTGTATTGATTTAATTTCCAAGTACACACACACACACACACACACACACACACACACAGAGCTTCTCTCTCTCGTTCTATCTCTCTCTCTGTGTCTTTCTCTCTCTCTCTCTCTCTCTCTCTGCCAATCCCCAAAGATAAGTGGTCAGTTAAAAAATATGAATAATAAGTTCTCAAAAAAACAATTATATACTATATATGAAAGAACACTATAACCTACTAATTATAAGAGAAATGCAAATCAAAATAACTCTGAGGTCTAATCTCACCTCCAGCAATCATTCAATTAGTCAATAAGCATTTTTTATTATATGACTGCTATCTATCAGAGATACAAAGAAAGGTAAAAGGTAGTTCTGCCCTTAAGGAGCTCACAATCTAACAAAGGAGACAACAAATAAATATGTGCAAACAAACTATATTCAATTTAAATAAGAAATAATGAAGAGTGGAAAGGCAAGAGAATTGCAAGGGATTAGGAAAAGCTTCCTAAAGGAAAGGGGATTTTAAGTTGAGATTTATAGGACACCAAAAGGTGGAGAAAAGGACAGAGAGCATTTCATGTATGAGGGATAGCTAGAGAAAGAGCATCATGAACACTCTGGAGGCCAGGATCACCAGATTGAATTGTATTGGGAGGTGGGGGAGAGTTAGGTGTAAGAGAATTGGAAAGGTAAGAGAAGGAGCTACACTCAAAGGCTTGGAATGCCAAAGAGAGCATTTTTGTATTTGATTCTAGAGGTGATAGAGAGGCATTGGGGTGTATTGAGTAGAAGTATTTGGGGGCGGGACAGAGAGGAAGGAGGTACAAGGAGAGAGAAGGGAGGGGAATGGAGAGAGGAAAAAGGAGAAAGGGAGAGAGAGGTGGGGAGAGGGAAAGAAAAGGGGGAGGGAGAGAGAGAAGACTGGACCTGCATTTTAGGAAAATCACTTTGGTGGCTGTATGGAGGATGTATTGAAATGGAGAGCAACTGAGGCAGGTAAACTCATCAGCAGGCTACTGGAATTATCCAGGCAGATGATGTGGGCCTGCACCTCAGTACTGAAAGTATCTGATGACTGAAGGGGGCACATGGACTTTGGATATAATGAGGGTGGGGGAAGAAGGATAGGGAAGAGTCAAAGATGACTCCTTTACTGAGAGTCTGAAGTACTGCAGTAATAGGGAAGGTGGGAGTAGGATTCAGAAGGAGAGACAAGAAGTTCTTTTTGAAAATACTGAATTTATGATGACTGTGGTACATCCTATTTGAAATGTCTGAAAGTCAATTGGAGAGACAAGACTGGAAGTCCAGTGCAGGAATGACAGCTATGAGGATTCATTTTCAAAAAGATAGTCATTAAATCCACAGGAATTCAGAAGTTCACCAAGCAAAATCATAGAGAGAGAGAAGAGAAGAGGGTTTAGGACAGGACCCCAAGACTTTAGAATATGATGGAAAGGAAGACCCAGCAAAGGAGAAGAGCAGTGGTCACATAAGGAGGAGGAGAAACAAGACTGAGGGAAAGTCCAAAGATCTAGGAAAATAGTGACCAGGCAGCACCAAGGGCCATGGCCATAGCCACAAAGGGGTTGGGGAGAAGGAGGATTTAGAAAAGGATTGGCAACCAAGAGATGCCCAATAACTATGGCAAGAACAGCTTGACAAGGCTGGCAGCCGGAGGTGAGAAGAGAGGGACAGGAGAGAAACTGGAGGAAATGACTGCAGACTTGAGGGAGTCTAACTGCGGAGGCCAGAAGAGACAGACGATGACAGTGACGGAAGGATCAAGTTTAGGATTTTTCAGGATAGGGGAGATACAGGCATGTTTATGGGCAGCAGGGAATGAGTTAGTAGATAGGGAGAGACTGAAAGTAAGGGATAAAGAATATGATGGAGGGGACAACCTCAAAGGAGACAGGATGGAACAGACCTACTTAAGCACATAGAAGAGCCTCTTTGGTAAGGAGAAAAGCCCACTTCATTGTGGGAGTAAGGGGTGAAGAGGAGAAAATGGCAGAAGGCATACTGGCAATATTATATGGGGAAGAAGTAAAAAGAGGGAGCTCATTTTTCTGTAAAAGATGAGGCGTTCTCAACTGAATGAGGTTAAGGGGAGTCATGGGAGGCTTGATGAAGGATGAAAAGATTTGGAAAAGCAACTATGGACAGTGGTATAGTGAATTGATAAATCAGCCAAAGGATTGCCTAATAGCAGTAAGAGCCCAAATGAGTTTGTGTCACACAAATAAAAATAAAATTGGATCCACATTCGTAGTGACCTCAATTCAAACAATTTAAAGATTTTCTCTACTACATTCAACAATAGATATGTAAGAGAGTAAAGGGAGATGAATGGTAGTTATAATAAAGACTAAAAAAGATGGGAATTATCAAGTGTGGAGGAGTTATGAGTGGATAAATACACTCATGCATAGCTTATAGAGTTGTAAATCAGAACAACTCTTTTGAAAAGCTATTTGGCATCATGCAAATAAAGTGACCAAAATATGTACACCCTTTGAACCAGTTTCCATTACTAACCTTATAACTTAAGGAGGCTATTGATGAAAAGAAAGTCTTCATACATTCTCAAATATTTTAATACTGCTTTTTGTGACAGCAAATAATTAGAAAGTAGATGTCATTGATTGAAGAATGCATGATGAAACACACTGTGGTACATGAATGAAGACAAGTATTAATGTACTGTAAGATATGACGAGCATGACGAATACAGAGAAGGATAGTTATGTCTACATGAACTGATGCACAGTCAAGTAAGCAGAGCCAAGAGAAAAGTATGTATGATGACTACAACAGTATAAACAGAATCATAAAAAGTTGCAAAATTATAAAGAATAATCATGGCTGAAAGAAGACATAGGAGAAAGCTCCATCCCTTTGCAGAAGTGGGAGGTCTATAAGTATTTTACATTACTTATTTTCAGACTTTTTCAGCATACTCAATTTTGCTCATTTCTCTCTCTATCTTTTTTGTCTTAAAGAAAAAATTTCTGTTATATGAGCTGGCTCTCTGGGAATGAAATGGAAAAGGATGTTGTAAAAATTATAGTGATGTTTAAAAAAAGACATTAAGAAAACATCTTTACCAACCACTGGATATTAGCACCTAGTGAGGCAGACAACAGGGACACATACACACACACCGACACACACATATATTTGGAAAAAGTCTTTGCCATTATCATGAAGGATGCCATGACATAAAGTGATGCTGTAGCATAGTGTTTAAAGAGATGAAAATTTTGAGATACGATGAAATATGGCTGAGAATCAAGAATTATGAATTTTAGTCCCAACAAGTATTATGAATTTAGGCTGAAATAGAGTCAGATAGCGAAGGGATTTTGAACAGTGGAGTTATATCATCAGGCAGTTATATGTGAGGCAAACTGGAGAGTAAAAAGGCTGGTGTAGACTGTTAGTAAAATATTTAAATTGTCTAGGTCACCAGTAATGAAAAAATCTATAGTATCACAGGAAATAAAAAGAGGGAAAATTTAAGAGAATGAATCAATAAATTACCAATAAGATAAGATAAAGGTGAAAGGAAGAAACAAATATAACTCAGATATTTTAAATATAGGTGACTGGGAAAATGGTGGTATGAGACAAAAATGGAAAAGTAAGGCAGAAAGGCAGATTAGAATAAAAAATATTATTAGTTGAGTTCTAATTTTGTAGAGTTTTAAGTGCTGGTTAGTCAGTAAATGTTCTCTTTGAGAACGAAGGATGAACAATAGTAAATGTACAGTAGTTGATTTGAAATGAAAAGTTTTAGGACTCAGGAAAAACTCCACGGGAAAAGAATTATAAATTAGGAGGCAAATGCATAGAAGTGACATTTGAAGCTGTGGGAGTGAATGAAATCAAGGGAAAGGTTCAGAAAGAAGAGTAAAGGGAGTTAGGGGAAAGCCATAGGGACCATTTTTGTTACGAGAGAAAGAAGAAGCTATTCAAGAGGTGGGAGGAAAACCAGTAAAGCCCAGCTGGCACTATGGAAGTCAAAGAAGGAGACAATATCAAGGAGAGTGAGGGCAGTCAATAATCTGAAACAATACAGAAAGGTTAAGTAACTAAAGAATTGAGGAAATCATATTTAATATCCACAGAATAGGAAGATCTTTATTTGCAAACCATTTTGTAAGCTGCCACACAAATGGAGAAATGAATATTCAGGGGGCCAGATCAAGAATTTAGATTTTTTTGACGAGGAATATGAGTAATAGATACTAGATAGTAATAATGAGAAGAGAGATTGAACTGGTCACCATAAGCCTTCTGTCCAGGGCTAGAACTGGTCTCAGAATGCAGGTGAAGCAAGATAAGGAAATGAAAGGATGAAAAGCAAAAGCAGATACAAATGGTAAAATTTCAAAAAAGATATAGTATGTTATATCTATAATTACCACACAAATAGAAATGGGAATGTAAAGATAAAGGAATCATGATAATTTTTAATTTCCAACCACTATATCTAGACATAAGATAAATATTTATTCAGATGTTTTTAGACCTTTTAGCCACCTCTGAGACAATGGATGATGAAATGATGCTGATAAACCAACAAAAAGGCTAATTTTCTGGAAGGAAACAAAATGAAATCTTGACTTCAGAAAGTTAAAGGAGGCTTCAATTTGTGCTTCATTACTTTTTAGCATTCACATGAAATCACTAATAGAAAACCTAAGAAACTATGACTTGACAATGACATCCATTTCTGCACCTTGTTTTAGGAAGGCAGCCAATACTTAAGGTGTGAATACTATATGCTTGTACTTCATCTCAAGGAGAGTGATAAAGGAGCTAAAATGCATAGTCAACTGTTCAAGGAATTAAATATTTAAGGGCTGCAACAGGACAAACATAAATAAATATATGTGAGGGATGGAAACAAACTTAAACACAACCAAATATAGTAACACAATGTTGGCATAAAAATATATTGAATAAATGTTTGCTGACTGATGTTGATAACTGTTAAGTATTTATGGGCAAGAGATACTATTAGAATGAATGGAAGGGTTGTAAAGGTAGGACATATCATTTTAGCTTAAGCTATCTCTTTCTTCAAAAGTCTGCTCTTAAACAGACTGTCACTATCACTTTGCAACATTTCTTTTGTTTCACATACATATTTATATAACCTTGTCCATATCCTTGTTGCATCTATTTGCCAACTTTTAATTTCATAATTTTTTTTCTGAGTGAAAAATCTTTCTCTATTTCATCCCTTTCATTTAATTCTCAGTAACTTCAAAAATCATGCTGGTGACCCTTTAAACACACAGTACCCAATACATCGACATTTTTCACTTCCTTCCTTTCTGCTACCACTGAACCGTGACCATTTCATTAAGTATTGGTGATGATGCTTTACCCAAAGGCTTCTTAAACTTTTTTCCATATGTGACCTCTTTTGGTCCAAGAAAAATAAGGAAGAGAGACATTAAGCAACCTATGTAATACTAAGGACATAACTTTATGCAATAAATATTTAATGAGAACTCAGATCTGTCATCGATGAGGTTTTTCTTTTTCTAGGAAAATAAAAAGGACTAATCATTTCAAAATCATTTCCAAAACATTCTGCCAACTATGAATTCATTCTAATTAGTGAATTCATTCAGGATTCAAATTCTGGCTCCCAAAGATCCCTAAAGTAAAAACTGATTGCTACAATTTGGAGGCAATCATAAAATTATATCTCCTCACAGACATGCAGATAGACTGACATGTCTCTGATACAGAAACTGCCTATGAAAACATCATTAATGTTAGGTGGTATAGTGCAGTGGCATCAAAATCAAATAGAAACAGCCTCCTAGGGGCTGCATATAGACTCAGAAAACTGCATATTAACATTGTCCATGTTCTATTGCATTCATTTTAAAAAATATTTCCCATTTTAATCTGCGTTCTTGCCTCATTCAAGAATGTTAGTTACATATACGTTTAACACCTCTGCTATAGTGGACAGAAATGACGGAATTGAAGTCAGAAAGAGTTGAGTTCAAATCTTTCCTCAGATGTTTTTTAGTTATATTTGCTTGATTTCCTAATCTGTAAAATGGTAATAATAATAATAATAATACTCCCAGGGTTGTTGAAAGGATAAAATAAAATTATATATGTAAAATGTTTTACAAACTTTCAAGCAGCAGAAAAGTGCAAGCTGATAATCTGGAATGAAGTGTTTAAATACCCAGTTGTACAGAAATATATATCATCAGGTTCCCAGAATAAAAGAATCATTTGCAGTGCCAAGTTGAAAATTTTCATTTAATTAAGATATACTGGTAGTTTTGCTATGACCAAAAGAGTAGCACATCACTGGTCTCCTTAGCTCACTGCCAAAGTGTGCCTTCTTTTCATTCTTGTTCTGTGACCTGTTGAATTCCATTCTTTCAACTTTTCAGTGACCTAAATATTTGGCTCATGATTTTCCCCAAAATTAGGACGAACTGCTATTCATTCCTGAATTAGTCAATATAGCCAATAAATATTTATTAAGCACCTAATGTGCACTAAGCACTGTGTTATTATGTACATGCTGGGGATATAAATGGGAAACACAGTCCTTGTTTCTAAGGAGCTTACAGTCTAATGACGGAAAAAAACACACCCCAAAAAGCAGAATAAAGTGGCATCAGAGGGAACTTAACACTGGAGGTTGACGTAGATGAAGTCAAAAACTAAGCAGAGTAGCTGGTGGGAAAGGGAGAAATGGATAGAAATTCTGAGTCCTCTATTCAAGGGAGGCTTTGGATGGTTTTTGCCTCTAATTGGAGAGGCAATTTACATAACTTCATTTGATTATTTTGTTCCTACTCCTGAGCTGTTTAATGTTTTAAAGAAAATCATAAAACTGGGTTAATTTCAAACACTACTGTTAGAGTGTATTGTTTCTGTTGTTTTTATTATAGCTTTTTATTTACAAGATATATGCATGGGTAATTTTTCAGCATTGACAACTGCCAAACCTTTTGTTCCAATTTTTCCCCTCCTTCCTCCCACCCCCTCCCCCAGATGGCAGGTAGACCAATACATGTTAAATATGTTAAAGTATATGTTAAATACAATGTATGTATACATATCATACAGTTATTTTGCTGCAAAAGAAGAATCGGACTTTGAAATAATATACAATTAACCTGGGAAGGAAATCAAAAATGCAGGTGGACAAAAACAGAGGGATTGGAAATACTATGTAGTGGTACACACTAAGAGTGTATTATTAAGAACACTTCTTGAAATCAATCAGAACCTAATATTGACTACTTCTTCGATTAATCACTGCATTTAGTAATGTCATGTGAATTTGGGGGACAGGTGAGTAGCAGAGTAGATAGCATGGCAGGTCTGGAGCTAGGAAATCTCATCTTTGTGAGCTCAAATCTGGTCTTAGACACCTCCCAGCTGTGTGACTCTGGGCAAGTCACTTAACCCTGTTTGCTTCAGTTTCCTCATCTGTAAAATGAGCTGGAGAAGGAAATGGCAAACCATTTCAGTATCTTTGCCAAGAAAAACCCAAATGGGGCTACAAAGAATTGAACATGACTGAAAGGACAACAAATGGAATTTGAATAAAAGGGAGTGGCTATTTCAGAATCAGAAAGAGGTTTGAGTATATGTTAACTGAGAGGAAGGAGTAGAATAACTGATAACTGAGCCAGGAACCAACAGCACAGGGACAACCAATCAAAAGAGGGAAAGAAGGTGGGACTGGTTTGTAGCAGACAAGGGAGATTATACTGAGGATGGTTTTGATAGGAATGGGCAAGATCTAAAAAAAAAAGCCTGAGAAAAGGTCTGTTTTTTTGGCATTTTCCCCTCTGATGCCTGTTTATCAATAAACTATCATTTCATTAACAAATGTTTCCAGTAACCTGAATTTTGCCTCAACCACAAAGAGGTCAAGGCCAAACTAGAGAGCTATATAAATGTAAATTTAGTCAGAGAGTTTAACCTCTGATTAAATGCTAGGAATTTTACTAACCAATATGGTCATAGTAACTGTGAGTGAACTTAGTTTCATCTAAAATAAAATCTCTAAAACTGGAGAAGCATATTCATAGCAGATGACCTTTACTAGGCTTTGCTGCTTCCACAATCCCACTCTTTCCCTGAAGTGACTTGCATTTTTTCTCCATCACTACCACATGCATACAACTACCTAAACTTAAATCAGATAACCTTATCATTTTTTTGGAAAGTTTGAGGCCCCCAACATGAGCTCTCTTCTCAGCTGCCTTCCTCTATTTCTCCCATCTAAGCACTGCTCCACTTTCTTCCTGGCTACAATGGAAGACATACTCTAACTTCTCACTAAAGCTAATCCTGCCTCCTCCTCCCTCCCCTCCCCCCGCCCCAACTAAACCTTCTCAAATCAACAGAATAACTAACTAGTAAGCCTTTATTAAGAGCTTACCATGTGCCAGTAATTAATTGTCCTAAGCCTGAAGATACAAGTTCATCTCAGAGTACCTAGTTTGTAGTTTTTATGATCCTTCTTATTATGTGTATAAGAGTAGCTTTATTTTTAAAATTTCATAACAATAAATGCTGTCTTTCTCTCCCAGTAAATTAATTGCTACTATGTATTATACATGTACAAATATTTATACATAGCAATATTAACAATGGAGAACTTTTTTCTCTTATTAAGATTTTTGTGAATTTATTTTCTCTATAAAAAATATTAGCATTCTTTTGTAGAATTTTAAGGCAAAAAAGTCACAAATATCTTCATGTAGCTGCTAATCCTGACTCTGAAAAAATAACCCAAGGTCATTTTTCCCTGACTAAATTCTCCCCAATCTAATCCACTTTTCATTCCATAGCCAGAATAATTTTTAGTTATCACTGTTATGCCACAGTTCTCTTTTATTGTCCTGACTCAGTTTCCCTAATTATCCTCAGTCTCCCCAAGTTGTCCTGTCTCGGTTTCCCTAATTTTCTGCCTCAGTTTATAATTGTTCAATCCTGCAAAAATCCTCCTTCTTAATCAGAATATTTGATAAGGATAAAAGATCTTATATTTTAGAATATCAGAATGCTTCTTCCCACTCCAAGCTATCAGAATATCAGATACTATCTTATCAAGATGCCTCTCCCCATCTCTGGAGTGCCTCCCCCCATTATGTCATCCCCATCTCTGGTGGCTCACCCCACTCTGTCAGAGTCCCGTTCCTGCTCTCAGCACCCTGATTCCACCACTGCCTCTACCCCCTGTGTCTGAACCACATGTATATATGTCATTGAGAACTCATATTGTTTGCTGGATTCTTAGAGATGATAATCTCATTCAGGCCTGGAACCAAACCATGGATCCATTTGGTCCCAGTAAATCTCTCCCTTTCAAATAAAATATTAAATACTCTCTAATCTCTATCTTGTCTCAGTTTCTCCGGCATTACATCACTGACCCAGAATTAAGGGACAAAATTCTTTGTTAAGTCTAATATTCAAATAAGCCCCACTGGTATTGTTGAGGTTAGGAACCGAATGTTGAGGTGTAGACCACATGTTGAGGTCTACATTTCGGGTACCTAAATGAAATTAGGGTTTAGTTAAGGTCTAGTGGCAGGTTTGGGGTACAGGGAGTCAAAACAGAGTTCCCCTGCAACTCCCTTAGATTTGGGGCAAGGATACGTCAGTATATGAGGTCTAGTAGCGGCGCGGATTCCCAATAAAAGCATTTATTAGCCCAGAGAGCCAGATTAATAAAAGAGGTTTATTATTGAGTCTAGAAGTAGGAGATAGGTGAAGGTAGAGATAAAGAGGGCACTGGACAGAGGGTCCTCACATGGCGACCATGTTTGGAATCTCTGCAAAGAGGGGTTCCCAGTGTAGTTCTTTTAAGTCGGAGACTTAGCCCGAGGGGCTTTGGGGTGTAGCCCCAGAGTTGGCTCAGATCCGGGTGGGGCTGGGACAGGTCCGGACCTTCTATTGGAATTCAAAGGGACCAGGATTTGTGAGTCAAAGGGTAATTTACATTAGCTAGGGGGGGTTGGGAATCAAAGATTGGAATCTTTCCGGCATCAGTATCACCCTGTATGGGCTAAAAATTTTAAAAGTTATTTTTCTATTGCTTTTTACCCCTAAAACTAGTCAAGAAGGACCTTATTTCTTATCTACAATTTTGTTTTTTATTTGTTTTTTTATTTTATTTTTAACACACAATGCTTTATGAATCATGTTGGGAGAGAAAATCAGAACAACAAGGAAAAAACATGGGAGAGATTTAAACACACACACACACACACACACACACACACACACACCCAAAAACAGAAAAAAGAAGTGAATTTAGCATGTGTTGATTTCCATTCAGCTTCCTTGATTCTTTTTCTGGATGCAGATGGCATATTCTGTCCAAAGTCTATTAGGATTTCTTTAGCTCACTGGACCACTGAAAAATACCAAATCTTTTATTGTTGACCATCACACATTCTTGCTGTCATTGTACTCCTGATTCTGTTTGTTTCACTTAGCATCAGTTCATGTAAGTCTTTACAGGCCCTTCTAAAATCAACTTATTAATGATTTTGTAATAGAACAAAAATATTCCATAATCTTCATATATCATAACTTATTTAGCCATTCTCCAACTGATGGGCATATCATTTTCCAATTCTTTGCTACTACAAAAAGGGTACAAACATTTTTGTATATGAGTCCTTTCCCTCCTTTATGATTTCCTTGAGATACAGACAGACTCAGTAATGGCACTACTAGGTCAAAATGTATGCACAGTTTTATGGCACTTTGGACATAGTTCTTGATTGTTCTCCAGTATGGTTGGATCAGTTCACAACTCCACCAACAATGTATTAGTGTTCTGGTTTTCTCACATTCCCCTCCAATATTCATCATTATCTTTTCCCATCATCATAGCCAATCTGAGAGGTGTGAAGTGGTATCTCAGAGTTGTCTTAATTTGTATTTCTCTGATCAATAATGATTTAGAGCATCTTTTCATATGCTTAAAAATGGTTTTAATTTCTTTATCTGAAAATTGTCTGTTCACATCCTTTGACCATTTATCAACTGGGGAATGCCTATCTATAATTTTTTGTTACGGGTTATGGGGCTCTAACTTTGACCAGTAGAACAGATCATGTCATGTGACAGGACGATAATGATACAAGGAGACTGAGAGGCCGTTACAGGGAAAAATCTCTGAACCTCTAATTTATTCCATCCTTATATAGAAAGTATGTTTTCTAAGCACAGCAAGGGTATTACTGTTTAAAGAAAAGCATACATTTTTTTCATAAGTAGCACCTGGGTCAGTAAATATGTTTTATGACCTCCAGACATATCTCTGGTTGACAGGGTCATGGCAATTCCTAGAGTCGGTCAATTCTACTCAGGGAGTAGGGTAAAGATTGTTAAAACCAAAACATTCCTTTGTTTCTCATAGTGTGCTATGATTCATAGCTACAGAGGCTCAAAGAACCAATCTTTCCCTTTTTTGTGCAGTCTTCTTTAACCTTTTACAGACTTTCTGGGTATTTTAGACAAGATCTCACATATCTCCCTACAAACATTCCAGTCCTACAGTCATACTTCTCAACTAATTATCATGATATAACATCTCAAAGCACAGTGTGGGGAGTGGAAGTAATAAAATCTGGCTTCCCCCTAATCACTATTCTGCAACTTCTGAAAAGAAGGGGCGAATCTCACCCTCTGACCCCAAGTCAGAGATTATACGTCTCTGATATGAAAAGCTTGAGAAGCCAATTTTAGAGGAGTTTCCAACACACCATTTCAACAGACACACATCTATGGGGCTTGCAAGACCCCCAATGCCATGTACCATAAGTAAAATCCCCTAGGATTTTAGGTCTCATGTATGGGCTTCCTTATTCTTCTATTTCTAGGGCAGACACTAGAATACCTGTTCATGCATTTGGGTAAACATTTGCCACCAAATGGAGGAACTGGAATGGGTGGGAGAAACTGCTGAAGTCCTTTTCATTTTAAAACTCTCCAGACTAAGAGAGCCTTCTTAATAACTGCTATAGCGAGCAGCCTCACTTTACTATTCTTTTTCTCAACCTATTGAAATTGGCTTTCTGCCCCCGCCACACTACTGAAAATGTTCTCTGAAGGGGCAAGAATGAATAAGCTTCTACTAAACAAATTGAACAGCCTTTCAGTAGTTCTCCTCCTTCTAGAACCTACAGAAACTCTCACCTTGGCTTCAGAGACACTATTCTCTTTCAGTTCTTCTCTCTCTAAATTCTCTCACTTTTCAACCCTTCCTGATCAATTCAGTTTTTGTCCCGAGCTATCTCCTCCTCACTTTGTTGTCCTCTCCATTGTCCCCTCAAACCTATTGGGGACACTATGGTTCTACTTAAGCCTTTTCTTCTTTACAACGATGCAGTCACTCCCACGTTTGCCACACTGGCATCTTCTTTGCCTCCTGTCTCTCCCTTCCATCTCCTATAAAATCCTATAAAAACCAAGTTCTGTCAACTTTACTTCTGTAGTACCTTTCACATGGATCCTATCTCCTCAGTTTTCACTGCCATCACAATGGCTCATATCCTCATTACCACCTGTCTTAATCAATCAGTCAGCATCTATTAAATGCTTTCTGTGTTCCAGGCCTTGTGCTGAGCCTTGGGGTCACAAAATATTAATAATAACAATAAAGTAAAAACAGATCCTGTCCTCAAAGACTACATTCAAATGGAGGAAGGAAACAGGTACATGGCAACATAAAACTTATATAAAGAGAGGAGACGGGGAAAGGCCTCCTGTGAAATGTAGATTTTTGACATGAGTCTTGAAGGAAGACAAGAATTCTAGGAGAAAAGGTGAAGAGGAAAGCATCACGGTAATGAGGAACTGGAGATACAAAAACAAGAAGAAAGGAGAGGAGAGTGTTGTATGGAAGGCCAATAAGCAGGCTAGTATGACTAAATGTGCATTGATTGGTAACATATAGGACAACAAGGAAAGAGCCAGACTGTAATGAGCTTTAAATGCTTTAAAAAAAAAATCAAATACTTAATCTTTGCCACAGGTTCCTCATCTTTGAAATAGAAATATACCTCCCAGAGTTGTTATGAAGATCAAATGAGATAATAATATTTGTAAAGCCCACCCTTAGCACAGCATCTGACACATAGTAGATGCTATAAATGTTAGTTATCATTGCCATTATTATCATCATTATTATTATTACTAATACTATTTCAGCTCTAGAATTCAAAGATTGGGTGATCTCACAGGATCATGGCGTTTAAAACAGAAGATGACTTTGTATTTGATTCTACAGGTAACTGGGAACCAGTGGAGCTTACTGATTTGGGATAGAGAGGTGGGAAGGATTACGCGGAAAGATCTACATTTAGGGGAAATTGGAATGGGGAGAGACATGAGACAGGGAAACTAATTAGAAGGCTATTTTAATATAGTAATTCTATTGTCTTTGCAATCTTGACTCAAATTCCTTCTCAACCTAGAACTTTCCTCAGGGTTTAGGACTTTCTTACCATGCAATGATCCCCTCATGATCCCATGATGGCCTCCTTCTCTCAACAGTGGCTTCCATTCTGAGAATGATGTGCTTCTGACTTAATAGACTTTAACCACCAAACCCCTTCTGACTAGCTTCTGACTTTACACACTTTAACCACCATAACCTTAAGTGGATGCTCCTCATGCTCCTACTGCTTTCTAGTTCCCTTTTATGTGTTGTTTTCCCCCATGAGAATATATACTATTTAAAGCAATTTAAGGTCTATCCTTTGTTTGGCTTGTATGGGTATCCCCATTGCTTAGCATAGTGCCTTGCACATAGTAAGCACTTAATAAATGTTTGCTGCCTTGCATTGCCTTGTTCCAACATAGTGTTTAAGAAACTCAAAGATCCTAATAACTGGAATAAGTAACTAACTGACAAAAATTGCTGTTACACACGTTATACCATATACTCTGCTCCAAATTAAACAACTGGGAAGCAAAGAAGAAAATATATTTTTTCAACTACTTGAGAGGAAGAGTTTATGAAAATATAGCTAGTGAAGACTGGGATCTAATGATAGTTTTTTAAAGACAGGAGACACATAAGCCTATCTCTGAATGGTTGTCCATCTGAACTTCTCTTACTGAACAGTACAGAAAGCACTGGAGCTAAAGACTGAGAACTGGGTTTGGTTTCTATCTCTGACCAGCAGTATGACAATGTGAGAAGTCACCTGACCACTTTGGGCTTAATGTCCTCATCGGTAAAAAAGGAGATATTAGTATATCAAGTATTTAACTTACAAGGTTGTTGTAAAATATAAAGGGCTTTGCAAAGAGCTATATTAATTATCATTATTATGATTATTACCTTTAAAAACAGGACTTATTATCTTTCTCCTTATCCTTATCCCTATTTTCTAGGGCAGCTGGGTGGTACAGTGGGTCAGATCTAAAGTTAGGAAGAACTCAGTCCTTACCCATAGCAAATCACCTAACCCTGCTTGCCTCAAAGAAAAATTGTTTTCTTGATTGTAAAATGAGCCGGAAAAGGAAATGGCAAACCAATCCAGTATCTTTGCAAAAACAAACAAACAAACAAACAAACAAACAAACAAACCCAAATGGGATCATGAAGAGTCAAAAGGAATTATAAAGTTTTGTCATTTTTCCCCCGTCCTTGATACTTCTCACACCCATTCCCTTCTCTATTGTCACAAGATCACTGCTCTCATTCAATTGTCCAATACTGCTCATAGAGGCTATTCCAACAGCCTCTTAATTGGTTTTTCTGCACTTTAGATTCCTGTCATCTACAGAGGTACAAATAGAAATTCTTTTTCTTCCAAATTTATTTTATTTGAAGAAACAGAATAAGCAAAAAAGAAACACAGAAAAGCAATATACATACACACACACACACAAACCCTCTCCCTCTCCCACTCTCTTTCACACACACACTCTCTAATAACAATAACAATAGTGCTAAAAATAAAAATGACAAGATAATTAAAACAAAAAATTTCTGGACATAAAGTTGTACTGAATTCCTTGGTGTCCTAGGGTCTTAAAAATCATTAAAAACAAAACCAAAAACACCTGGAGATCTCCTTAATCACAGGCTTTGCCATCAAGACAGAGACATTTCAACATTTTTCACCCCAAAAAAGGAACAGACATTGGACACTTACATCTCTTTTACACTTTAAAAGCAACATCTGGCCAAAGAGATAAGTAAAACTTTGATAAGAAATATTTCATTTATATAAGGATAAGAATCTGTGGGGCAACAGCCATTTAATCTCTTTTTTTGTGTGTGATCTAAAATGAACAATGATACTTGAATTTTCTTTTGACAATGTTCTCACCCCTTTTTCTTAGCTTTTTATCTTTAATCAGAGATGAATTCTTGAATTACTTAAACAGATATCAAAATTGCATTTTCTTTAAGATATTTTCTTAAAATGCTTTTTTCCTTTAAAACTGAGAGAAATGTTGATGATTTATTGGATTTATTTTGTATCCTGCAATTTTGTTAAAGTTGTGAATTATTTCTAGTAGTTTTTTTAGTTGATCCTCTAGGATTCTCTAAATATATTTCAAAGATTGATAATTTGGTTTCCTCATTACCCACTCTAATTCCTTTAATTTCTTTTTCTTCTCTTATTGCTAAAGTTAACATTTCTAACATAATATTGAATAACATGGTGATGGGGGCAATCTTGATTCACCCCTGATCTTATTAGGAATAGTTCCAGTTTATTCCCATTACATATGATGTTCGTTAATAGTTCTGAAGAGAAGCTACTTATCATTTTAAGGAAAACTCCATTAATTTCTATAGTCTCTAGTGTTTTTTAATAGGAACTGATATTGGATTTTGGATATGTTTTTTCTTCATCTATTGAGATAATCATATGATTTGTTAGATTGGTTATTGATAGTCAATTATATAACAGTTTACTTAATATTGAACCAGCCCTGCATTCCTGGTATAAATTCTACTTGGTCATGGTTTATTATCCTGGTGATAATTTATTGTAATCTCTTTGCTAATATTTTATTTAAGATTTTTGCATCAATATTTATTAGGGAAATTGGTTTGTAATTTTCCTTCTCTGTTTTGACCTTACCTGGTTTGGGTATCAGCCCCCTATCTGGGTCATAAAAGGAATGTAGTAGGACTCTTTCTTTCCCTATTTTTCCAAATAGTTAGCATAGTATTGGAATTAATTATTACTTAAATGTGTAGTAGAATTCACATGTAAATCCATCTGGCCCTGGAGATTTTTTCTTAGGGAGTTGATTAATAGCTTGTTCAATTTCTTTTTCTACAATGGGATTATTTAAGTAATTTATTTCCTCCTCTTAATCTGGGCAACCTATATTGTTGTAAGTATTCATCCATAAAACTGACACAAAAGAAATCAATAAAATTCAGTGAAGCAGAGAGGACTGGTTTTGGAGGAGCTTGGTTCAAATCTTACCTCATGACCTATGTGATCACTGGGCAATTCACTAAATCAGTCTCTCAGGATCTCAGTTTTCTTAGCTATAAAATAAGATGTGAGACTAAAGATTTTATAAAAGTTTCTTCTAGGTGAAAATCTGTGATCCTACAATTCTATCTGCTCCTGTAGAATGTGCATATTAAGCATAACTATAAATCTTTAAATCTTAAAACTATTTCTTTGGAGTTTAAGCTTCATAAAAACTTTAAATGGTAAATTATGTGAACTTGGATAAGCCTTTTAACCTTTTATTTTTTTTTTTGAGGGGGGTCTCAGTTTCAGTTTCCTCATTTCTAAACTAAAAAGGGTTGATCTAGATCAGGGGTTCCTATTTTGGATTACGTGCCTCCCAGCCTCCAGGAAGTATAAAAAACTGATTTCTCATTTTAAAAAAATGATTCATTGACCAATCTCTGTATTTTATTTCTTATGTGCTTATTGCTAGTAAGCTCTGGAAGTGATTTTATATTTCATATTAGATGAAGAGTAAAACCAGTATCTTTAAAATTCTCCTTGACAACCCTGATTTATCTAGATGATTTCCAAGTCATCTTCTGTTTTAAACGCCATGATCCTGTGAGATCACCCAATCTCTGAATTCTAGAGCTGAAATAATATTAGCAATAAAAATAATAATGATAATAATGACAATGATAACTAACATTTTTATAGCATCTACTATGTGTCAGATGCTGTGCTAAGGGTGGGCTTTACAAATATTATTATCTCATTTGATCTTCATAACAACTCTGGGAGGTATATTTCTATTTCAAAGAGGAGGAACTTGTGGCAAAGATTAAGTGATTTGTCCAGGATCATACAGATCATATTTTAGAGCCCTCCTAACTCCAGGTCTGGCTTTCTTTCCACTGCACCATTTAGCTGCCTAAAAAGATGGCACAAGCCATTTGGTCCGATTCATAACTGAAGAAATCCTTTTAAGATATAACTGGGCCTTAATTGAAGATAGCCAGTGAAAGGAAATTAACTCCCTCCATAAATAGCCTATTTTACTTTTGGGTAATCTTTACTGCTAGGAATGTTTTCTCATATCAAGCCTAAGTTTGCTTCTTTGCAACTTTACCAAGTTCTGAAATATGTGGTCTAATTGTTTTTCTACATGAAAGCCCTTGGAAGACTTGAACCCCCTTCTTGTCCCCTTGTACACCCCCAAGTCTTCTGTTCTGAAGACTAAATATGTCTATGATATTTATACACTTTTCTTTCAGTAGGGCTTCATGTGATATGATCTGTTCAAAGGCTGGCTTATCAGTGTCCTTTCTGCAATGTAAAACTCACAACTGAACACAAAACTCCAGATGTGGCCTGATCAGGATAGAGTATACCTGGATAATCACTTTCTTATTACTGAAAGATACAATTCTCTTAATGAAACCCAAGATTAAATTGGTTTTTCAAAAACCTGCAATATCTATTGCTCTATAATAAATGACCAGAAGGATGAATACAGAGAGGGTTGGAGAGACTTCCATGAGCTGATGCTAAGTGAAATGAGCAGAACCAGGAGATCATTGAACACTTCAACAATACTATATGAGGATCAATTCTAATGCAAGTGGGTCTCTTCAACAATGAGGATCTAAATCAGTTCCAATTGTTCCGTAATGAAGAGAACCAGCTACACCCAGTGAAAGAACACTGGGAAATGAGTGTGGACCACAACATAGCATTTACACTCTTTCTGTTATTGTTTCCTTGCATTTTTGTTTTTCTTCTCGGGTTATTTTTACCTTTTTTCCAAATCCGATTTTTCTTGTGCAGCAAGACAGGGAAAAGTTGGAACAGAAGTTTTTGCAAGGGCCAATGCTGAAAAATCACCCATGCATAAGTTATGCCAATAAAAAGCTATAATAAAAAAAAACTGCAATATCATGCATTCTGGGCTTGTGGTTCACTAAACCCTCCTAGATCTTTTTTTTTAAAGTAAAACTACTCCATCTGGTACTTGTAAAGGATTACATGACTTTATTTTTATTTTTATTCCATTCACAAGAGAGCAACAGAATCTCATTTGGAAGGATTTCAGAGGCCATCTACTCCAGTCCTCATTTAAAAAATTCAACTCGTTTTATCAACCATTTATTAAGTTCTTACTATAATCCAGGCACTGTGCTAGGCACAAAGAAAAAAAATGAAACAACTTACGTGGAAAACATTTTCATAGGTAAATAAATATAAAATATAGTCAAAGTAAATATAAATTGATTTCTGAGAAGGAGGACTAATAGAAAAGTGGATCAGGAAAGACCACATGCAGATAGTGGCAGTTGAGCAGAGCCTGGAAGTCAGTCAGGGATTCTAAGAATCAGAAATGAAAAGCATTCTGGGTGGACAGTACAGATGACCTCTTCCAAAGTACAAAGATGGATTAAGAACAGTATGGCTGGAGAACACCAAAAGAGGCTAGCCCTCTCGGGGAGCAGCAAGGCACTAGCTAGTACAGAGAGATTGGCTGGAGTTCTAAATACATTCGTATTTGATCCCAGAGCCAACAGGGAATCATTTAAGTTTCTTGTGCAAGGGAGTAATATGGTCCCAAAGTTGAAAGGAACCTTAGAGATCACTGAGTTCAACTTCCTCATTTTACAGATGAGAAAAGGGAGGCTAAATGACTGTAAAGAGTCCTACAAACAGGGTCTAAGATGGCGTTTACACCTTGGTCTTCCAAAACCTGCACAGAATGACAACTTGGCCCATGAAAGAGGTAAGAGTGGAGCCGGGGGACCAAGTCAAAGGTCATTCGCAATGACGAGAAATTATGAGCAAATGAAGGGGTTGGGGGTGGGGAGATGTGGTGAGAGAGCAGAGAGAGGAGAGATGTCCTAGAGGCTGCAAGGGGAGAATCCACCAGATTTGGAAGGGGTCAGTGTGAAGAGAAGGGGAGAAGGGCTCGATGGCAGAACCAAGGATGGCAAACTTTTATTAAGACTGAAGCAGGTGCAAAACACCATGCTTAGTGCTGGGGCTACAAAGACAAAAGAGAAACAGGCCCACCCTTAAGGTCTTTATATTCTAATGAAGGAAACAATAGGAACCATGTATAAAGAGATACATAATGTATACAAACTAAATTTTGTCCAGTCATTTTTCAGTCTTGTCCAACTCTTCACGACCCATATGGGCTTTTCTTGGCAAAGATACTACAGTGGTCTGCCATTTCTTTCTCCAGCTCATTTTACAGATGAGGAAACTGAGGCAGACAGGGTAAAGTGACTTGTCCAGGGTTTCACAGCTAGGAAGTGTATGAAACTGGATTTGAACTCAGGAAGAGAAGTCTTGCTGGCCCCAGACCTACCCACTTCATCACCTGGCTGCACTAATATTTCAGGGGATCACCTCACATAGGTGGCACCTGAAGGAAATGAGGAATTCTGAGCAGGATGTGGGAGAAGTGGGACATTCCGGGTGCTAGGAAAGGGGGGAGGAATGGGTAGCCAGTACGAAGGCAGGGCTGGAGTGTATGTAAGAGCTATATGGACAAATTCTTGACTGTGAGGACAGAGAATAAAATGGCTGTGAACCTGGATGATCTAAGTGTTAGGATATTAATCAACAAGAAGACATATGTTTGGAGGATGAAATACCCAGGTGGCCGATGGTGGCTGTGAGCTTAAGAGAGAGTCAAGGGCTGAACACTGCTCTGGGAGTCACAGGACAGCTTCCTACCTTCTCCACCTCACACAGCCTGGCCTTGATTCATTGTCTCCATCTTAACTGCCACTGGAACTTTGGACTCCACCTTTGAGAAAACTACCAGGCTGTCTCAAGACCTGGTAACCAAGCCATTTCCCAGCCTCTCCATAAGATGCTGTCTTCTCTCTTTCCCCTCTTCCCCCCTCCCCTAATTTTCCCTTTGTATTGTCTTTCCTCATTAGAATGTAAGCAATTTGGAGGCAGGGGCTATCTTCTTTGCTTGTGTTTATAGAGCTCATAGTTATCCCAGGTGCTAAATAAATGTTTTTCTCTTTCCCCTTGCCTACAGTTGATAAAGAAATCTCAGGGTTAGGGTTCTACTTGGTGAACTAACACGTATAGAGAGAGGAGAAGAAAGTCCACTACTGAGTCCTGGTATATAATCAGACAGAAGGGACAGTATATAGTTGATAATGTATGCAGCAAAAGATACTGAAAAGAAATAATATGGAGAGAACCGGAAGATAGAAATGTTATGAAAATCCAAGTAGAAAATAACCAAGAAAGAGGTTGGTAAGTGTTAAATGTTATAAAGAGGTTAAGAGAGATCTGACACTGAATTTAGCAGCTAGACTCAGCAGTGGTCTTCAAACTTTTGTTCTCAATATCTTTATCCTATTAAAAATGATTGAGGATCTGTCCAGAGAGTTTTTGTTTTATGTGGGTTATAGTTATAGATATTGATCACATTAAAAATAAAAACCAATTATGAATTTGTAGACTCTCTGAAAGGATTTCAGAGATTCCGAGGATGCTCTGGACCAGACTTTGAGAACCACTGAGCTAGAGGTTTAAGGAGGTGTTGTGAGTTAACTACAGAAGAAAATTGTGCCCAGAATATAACAGAGTCTACATAAATATGTATTTATATTCTCTCCCCCATCCTCCTCACAAGAAGTCTACCTGAGACCCCACTCTGCATGTGATAATCTTACTCCAGAAATACTGTCTCTGCTTCAGCAAAGGGGATGGATGTTAATTAACTGTACTAAAGCTCACCATTGTTGTCACTTCTTAGTGCAAAGTCTCTTAAACTGTGGGTCATGGGCCCATATGGAGTCCTATAATCCAATGTGAATTCACGAAAAATTTGGCAACAGTAAAAGATATCAAATATTCCTCCAAGATTTAATCTTTATGTAAAAATAAACAAGTAAATCTATCTTATGAGTATGCAAATTCACTTTCATATTTAATATGTAGCAAAATACAAAAGAACTGTTTTTAAAATAAATTTCTTTGTGATATATTATCAGTAAATGTTTAATTTGTATAGCTATTTTACATCTCTATATACTCAGAGTGACAAAAATTTCTCAAGTAAAAAGGGGTCAGAAATAGAAAAAAAAATTAAGAAGGCTTGTCCTCCTTGACTCTTTTTAACAATGTGGTGATTTAGGCCAATTCTAATACACTTGTGACAGAGAGAGCTTTCTGCATCCAGAAAGGACTGTGGGGACTGAGTGTGGATCACAATATAGTATTTTCACCTTTTGTTGTTGTTGCTGCTTGCTTGCTTTGTTCTTTCTCATTTTCCCCCTTTTTGATCGGACTTTTATTGTACAGCATGATAAAAGTGGCAATATTTTTAGAAGAATTGCACATATTTAACCCATATTGGATTACTTGTTGCCTGGGGGAGGGGAACGAAGAGGGAGAGAGAAAAAATTTGGAACACAGGGTTTTGTAAGAGTGATATTGAAAATTATCTTTGTGTATATTTTGAAAACAAAAAGCTATTAAATTTTTTTAAATGGTTAAAAAAAAAAAAAAAAGTCCTGCCCTAAGGTGCTATAACACCTTTTTCTAGGTCAACACCTCCAAATCGCAATGTGTATTAGAAAGTAAACTCCTAAAATGCAAGGACTGTTGTATTTGCATGCTCAGAATGCAACTCAGTGCTTGGAACACAGTAAACATTTACTAAATGTTTCATTATTCATTGGCTGATTCGCTCATTCATCCAAACACCTAATAGATTTGATTCAGATCCTAGTCATGGTGTCCCAATTCTAAGTAAGAGAAAGGGCAGGCAGCTTAAGTTTAAGTCTTGTCTGTACTTATTTTTTCTGAGCCTCAAATTTCCTCATTTATAAAAAAGAAAAAAAAAGAATCATATGTGCATTACTTGTCTCATGAAGGCACTATAAGGAAAGTACTTTGGAAGTCATACATGATTAATATTATTCTAATCTTAGTTCTGTGGTTTGAGTACATTGGGCACTACACAATGCAATGGAGAAGAGATGGGGAACAGAAATATTGCCTTACAGGAATTTGGGTAAATGATGACAATTTGATCTCTCATCACCTACTTTTTTTCCGTAGGGATTTGTACACTAAGGTAGTGCAGCACTGTGGAGAAAGAACTGGCACAACAGTAAGGGAAACCAGGGTTCAAGTTCATCCTTTGACCTACAGTAGCTATAGAACAATGAGCAAGTCACTTAACCTTTTACTGCTCAGGGAAGCTATGGAAGACTAAATTTGCAGAAGAACTGGTTATCTGCTCTAGTAGAGGGAGTTCCTTACTAGGAGTTTTCTATGTTGATTAAAATCACAAACCAGTATGTCATGCTCATATATGTCACCCAAAATGACTGGAATATGGAAGGATACCTTCCTTTTTCTCACTATATCAGTTTTCTCAGTTTAGTTAGTCAATCCAGTTTACATGGATTTTGACATCAAGTCTGAGTAATTTGGTGGAAAGTCTAGTTAGAATCTCTCCAGTGATTCTAAAGTAATAAATTTATTTTGTAGGATACTAGAGTTGGAAGTAGTCACCTAGTCCAATCCATAATTGAAAGGAATACCTAGGTATAACACATCTGACAGGTGATCATTCAGCCTATGCTTGAAAACTTTCAGTAAGGGTATAGCTATTGCTTCCCCAAACAGAATAAAACCACTTTTGGATTGCTCTAATTGTAAGGAAATTCTTCTTGAAGCAAAAACTCAATTTGTTTTTGCAGCTTCCACTCACTTAGTGATCCTCATGTTGTCCTCAGGGACCAAAGAGAACAAATAAAATCTTGTCTTTGACATAACTGATCAACAAGCTTTTATGAATCAGCTACTATGTGGTGGACACCACATAGGCATTAGGGACACAAAACAAAGAATAAAATAAACAATCCTTACTTTTAAAGAGCTTATATTATAGCAAAAGACAATCTGTACTTATGTAAGCACACAGAGAATAAAAACAAAGTAAATATAACAGATCTAAAATTATATTATAAAGCATCAGTCATCAAAACCATTTGGTGCTGGCTAAGAAATAGAGAAGTTGATCAGTGAAACAGGTTAGGTTCACAAGACAAAATAGTCAATAACTATAGCAATCTAGTGTTTGACAAACCCAAAGGCCCCAGGTTTTGGGATAAGAACTCACTATTTGACAAAAACTGCTGGGAAAATTGGAAACTAGTATGGGCAAAAACTAGACTTTGACACATACCTAACACTGTATAGCAAGATAAGGTCAATTTGAGTTCATGATCTAGAATGATATTATAAACAAATTAGAAGAACATAGGATAGTTTACCTCTCAGATCTGGGGAGGAGGAAGGAAATTGTGACCAAAGAAGAAGTAGAGATCATTATTGATCACAAAATAGATAATTTTGATTATATGAAGTTAAAAAGTTTTTGTACAAACAAAATTAATGCAGACAAGATTAGAGGGAAGCAATAAACTGTGAAAACATTTTTAGATCCAAAGTACTTGATAGCCTCATTTCTAAAATAGAGAACTGACTCAAATTTATATGAAATCAAGCCATTCTCCAATTGATAAATGGTCAAAGGATATGAACAGACAATTTTCAGGTGAAGAAATTTCTAGTCACATGAAAAGGTGCTTCAAGTCAATATTGATCAGAAAAATGCAAATTAAGACAACTCTGATACCACTACACTCCTGACAGATTGGCTAAGATGACAGGAAAAGATGATGATGAATGTTGGAGGGGATGTGGGAAAACTGGGACACTGATGCATTGTTGGTAGAACTGTGAACAAATCCAATCATTCTGGAGAACAATTTGGAGCTACGCTCAAAAAGTTGTCAAACTGTGCATACCCTTTGATCCAGCAGTGTTACTACTGGGCTTATATCCCAAAGAGATCTTAAAGGAGGGAAAGGGTCCCACATGTGCAAGAGTTTTTGTGGCAGGTCTCTTTGTAGTGGCCAAAAAACTGGAAACTGAGTGAACGTCCATCAGTTAGAGAATGGCTGAATAAGTTAAGGTATATGAATATTGTGGAATATTATTGTTCCATAAGAAATGACCAGCAGGATGATTTCAGAGAGACCTGGGGAGACTTACACGAAGTGGTGCTAAAGGAAATGAGCAGAACCAGGAGATCATTATATACAGCAACAAGACTATATGACAATCAGTTCTGATGGACGTGTCTTTCTTCAACAATGAGATGATTCAAACCAATTCCAATTATTCAGTAAAGAAGAGAGTCAGCTACAACCAGAGAGAGAATTATGGGAAATAAGTGTGGACTACAACATAGCATTTCTATTCTTTCTGTTATTGTTTGCATTTTGTTTTCTCTCAGGTTTTTCTTTTCCTTCTTGAGCCGATTTTTCTTGTGCAGGAAGATAACTGTGTGTGTGTGTGTGTGTGTGTGTGTACATTTGCACATATTTAAACATATTTAATGTATTTTAACGTATATAACATGTATTGGACTACCTGCCATTTAAGGGATGAGGTGGGGGGGGAAGGAGGGGACAATTTGGAACAAAAGGTTTTGCAAGGGTCAGTACTGAAAAATTACTCATGCATATGCTTTATAAATAAAAAGTTTTAATAAAAAAAAGTAAATAATGATTTTTTTTTTTACTAAGCCATGTGGTGTTCTCTTCTTTAAAATATAATGGTTCTCTGGGGGAGAGCAGGTTTCTTGGGGAGGTGTTCTGGAGACAGCCTTAGTTTCAGTTCAAAGTAATAATCACTTCAAATGCAGCCAGCTGATAAATCCAAATGTTTATTTTCTCCTTCCTTGGGCCTGGGTAGCTTTCTTAGAGGCCTCTCCCTCTCTGGTTCTAAGAGCTCTTGCCACTAATCTTTTGCCTCTGCCAGCTTTGGCTTCTCTTCTTCCAAATATCTCCAGCCAGCACCAAAGTGAAAGTTGAAATGAATCTGTCTTGCCTCCGAGATAGGGCTTCTGTATCTCCCAGAGTGCTCTTTGGCCCTGAGAGTTTCTTGCTTATATGCTGTTCACTGAGTACACACCAATCATTATATCACTGGGAAGCCATTATTTGTTGTATGATTAAATCAATGCTAAACTAGATTTAAACATCCTCAATTCCACTTAGTACCTTGTTTCAAGTTCTGGCCTATAACATCTCCTCATAGGATCAGATCAATCATACTGAACCATGCTAAATTAGATAATTATTGTCTCTATCAACTCTAATGAGTTAACACTTTGTAAGGATTCCAACAAAGCCAGATAGTTAAGTTTGAGGAGTGTAGGGTAAATTAATAGTTGGGGGGAATTAGAAAAAAAGATATTTAAACTGCATCTTAAAGAAGAGAGGGACTTCTTGCCAGATGAGGGAGATGACCAATGCAAAAGCAATAAAGAAAGGAAATGAAACTGTGTGTTAACAGAAAAAAGATTAGTTTGATTAGATCATAGAGTACAGTAAGGGGAGTCATGTATAATAAAGCCAGAGACATAGGAACCAAGTCATAAAGGGATTTACAAGTCATGTAGAGAACTTAAATATTTTATCCTAGAAGCAGAATTTTGTAAGAGAGAGATGCAGTCAGATCTGCACTTAAGGAACACTGGAAGGAAGAAAAGACAGAGGTAGGAAATTTAACCAGGAGGCTGAAGTAATCTAGGCTAGTGATATCGAACTCGAGAGAAACACAAGATCATTAAATCATACAAAAGAATCCTTGCAGGCCACATATTGCCTTAGGAAATTATAAGTTTTTATTAGCACATCAAAATATTAAAATTGGATAGGAACAACATTTTTGTTTGGGCTGTATTAGGGAATCTTGTGAAATCTGTGTGGGTCAGGTATTTAACACTTCTCTTTCCTTCAATGACTTAATTTTAATTGACTGAAGGTGAGGATGAGGCTGATGACTTTGAAAAGCTCTGTCTCACTTAAATCCAATTCACAGGCAAGCCAAGATATTGTCTTCATGATGTTATCGGTTCTTTTTGAGAATGGATAACCAACAACCCTGGTCTAAGGGAGAGAAGATGAGAGTCTGGATTCAAGTGGTGGCCAGGGAGGAGAAGCTGGGTTTGAGAGCTGTGAGGAAGGCAGAAAAGACAGACAATGACTGACTGGAGATGCAGAGGGAGGAGAGAAAGAAGATGAGAGCAACACCAGTGTTATGAAGCGGAGTGCCTGAAAGAATGATAGAAATGACAAAAATTGGAAAGTTTAGAATAGGAGGAGGGGCTTGAGGGAAAAGAAAGCAAAACATTTCAGACATGCCAAGATTGAAATGTCTCTGGGAGATTCAGTTCAAAAGGTCCAAGAAGATGTTGCTGATAATGAATTGAAAAGCTAATAAGAGAAAACTGAGTTGATTATATAAGACCTCTCATATTATAGGAGATATTATAGAAAATACTTAAATGTCTTATAAGTTTTTATAAAACTAGATAGATATACCATCTTTCAAACCAAAATTGTGCTTCATCTATTTTATAAGTTTAAAAAAAAAACAAAAAAAAATACAAAACTTTTAATACTGACATTGTATACAAACTCGAATTTTATTAAAAATTTATTTATTGTTTGTATAGCTTAACCCAAAGCAAAGCACTGAAAATGCTTAGATGGGCTTTAATCAGTCCCACAAGCACAAAGGTTTGGTCCTGGCATGCTGAGCAATAGTGGAGACACAAAGGTAAATGAGAAACGATCCCTCTCAACGTTGACCTTTTAAATCAATAAATCCCAAGTCTGGGACAAAGCTTTGGGGAACATCCACAGTTAAGGGGCATGTGATATGGATGATGAGCCAGTAACAGAGACCAGGAAGGAATGATAACCCCATAGGACAGGTAAACCACCAGATACTTTGAAAACAGCTCTTACATTCAAAATATTCTTTTCTCCAGGCTATACACCCCCAGATCCTTCAGTCCTTAAGTGACAAAGATTTAAGGCACTTCATTTTTCTAATTCCTCTGACTGCACTATGTTCTACTGCTTTAAAAAAAAAATACATCTTTATGTTTAAAAGAATTGCACATATTTAACCTCTATCAGATTGTTTGCTGTCTTGGAGAGGGGGGAGGTACCAGAAGGAGGGAGAAAAATATGGAACACAAAGGCTTACAAAAATGTTGAATGTTGAAAATTATCATTATATTTGGAAAAAAATACTATTTTTGTTGGTCCCTTTAGGCATAAGATGGAAAGATAAAAGAAAACCATCAGCCAAAATTTTGAAGCCTAGTTGTGCCACTTCAATTATTTTCAAATAAGGAATTTGGGAATTCTGCTGCTAATAATCAGGCAGTGAGAATATTCATTGATGACAAAATCAGTATCAAGTCACTTTCACTATTTTTTAAAACCAAGTTTCAGGGATCTTAAGGGAGTAGGATAAATATACCAAGTCTCAGGGCTCTTAAGGGAACAGGGTAAATACAAAACACAGCTATATGGTAATGAATTATTATGATCATAAAAACAACACAGAAAATGAAGTAGACAATATCTTCAAGTTTTTCAAATAATACTATAAAAAGAGTCAAGTAAAATTTTAAAGGAAAAATAAATTTTTCTGAAAAATATAGAGAATATTAATACAGAATAACTAACTATATAAAGAGAAAAAATTTTTCAATAAAGGCAGTGAAATTTTATGTTTATGAAAAAAGGCCTCAATTTCTGTACTTTCCTCCCTAAAGAAAGTAACAGGGGGTCCATTAACATAGGTAAATCAGGTAACAATATATCTTAGAGAACAACTGAATCTAAAAAACTTGAACCACCTGCCTGACTAAAGCATACTATTATGTACAATAACCAAGCTTTTCAATTACAACTTCCTAACTAATGGAAGGCCAGATATATTTCCAACATGGAACACTGTCAAGGAAAAGGAGTAGAAAATCACATCAAACCCAGAACTACAAGAATTGAGTAAAAAAGATTTGTAGCTAGCACATATGAGCAAACTCAACAGCAGTCCTTGACAGCAACCAAAGTCCCCTTTATCCTTTTTCATGTAGGAACTAAAACCTCTCTGATTGAGTGTACAACTAGAGAGTGACAGTATTACTAAGGCAAACTAGCCCCTTATTATTCTGGCTAAGAATGAAAACCACTTTCTCCTTCAATTCTAAAGAATTATTTAGTTTCCATTCTTTCTTCAGTTATTGTTAAAGACAGAAAGTGGACTCCTGCTCCGTAAAATACTGATGCCATTTATCAACGTCTTCTTTCAATCAGTGGGACTTAAACATTATATACTGAGAAGTATATTTATAGACAAGTAAGAATAAGTGACACATATACAGGAAAAAAAAAAAAAAAAAAAAAAAAAAAAGGAAAGCTAGCCTGGGAAGGAAATATTTAACTAAAATGAACCCAAAGTTGCCCAATTTTAACATAAAGTAGCAGTAAATTTTTTTAGTTTCTATGGTAGTAGATATGACTCATGTTCTATGCTTCTGCCTAAAATATTTTATATATCTTCATATGTATGTGTACATGTATATATAGTACACACACACACACACACACAGTCTACCTCTGCCAGTTATGAAGTTCTCTCTTAACAAATATTTATTTCTTAGGAAAAAAGGTAAAATATTATTGGTAGGTTTCATAAGATTTTCCCAAACATCAATCTTTATTTCTAATTTCTGTAAGCATTATACTTTCTTTAGTACACAAAAAGGGAAGTTACTAGTCATATATGGGAGGAGAAACTGTGTTGTGCAAGAGACATCTGGAGCAGGGATTTTGTGGCTTTTAATATTTCAAACAGTATTCAGTACCTTATGGACCACTTTTTTTTTTTTTTTTACAGTGAATTTTTATTTCTTCATGCAATCACTCTGAACTAGGTAATATCAATTGCATTGGTTATCTTAAATCAGAGTTCTCTGGACAAAGCTCTAAAATGATAAATTAAATGTAGATTTTAAATTTTATTAAGACAAAGCAGATGTTTATAATTATCACTGATGAAATGATCAATACCATAGATCACTGTAGGGGTTCCAAAAATATTTCTTGAACAAATCCATATACAAGATTAAAACACTATAGTCAAGGAAATTTATTTCTGCACTAAAACTTCTTCAGCACCTTATTTAGCTGGAATTATATAAAAAAGTTATAGCATTTAGCCTACTTCCTTTTTCACTGAAATATTTTTTATATTAAAAACAATGAAACAAAGGGCTGGGACTGTAACATTTGCATTTCAGATGAAAAAGACTACAAATATATATATAATCATTGATAGAGAAACATGAAAAAATAAAACCTTAGCAGAAAAGGAATGTTTTAGAAAAATAACTTAGAAATAGTTTCTAAAAGGACTTAGCTATTTAAAGGGGGCAAATTAATATAAAAAGAAAAAAAAGTATACCCTGAGGAACCTTCTCTATTCTTACTCATTTGAATTCTTGTACCCTAAGTTTGACTACGAGGCCATTAAAAAAAAAAAAAAAAAAAAAAAAAAAAAAAAAAAACATGGTAGAGAAAGAAGTATTGACTTGAACTTTCATTTTTAAAGCTGTAAACTCTCACTGGTAGTGTCAATAGATTTGCTAATGATCTGTCAGCCTTTACTCAATAAAACTAGTTAGCTATTCAAATTAGTTTTGAATTAGAATAAGAGAAGCTTTAGCAAATTGTCTGATAAGGTAAACCCCCAGTTCCTAATGATGAAGTCAAGCCAAGACTTAAGGATAATAGATATCCCAGGTGGGCCTCAGTTCTCTGGATGGGGTTCAGCCAATTTATGGTAGGTGTTATGGCAAGAAGTCCATAAACAAAACCACTAGAAAATTTCTTGAATTTCCCAAGTTTGGGAAGGGAACAGGAAGAGAAGAGAGGAAGGGAAGAAGTATTTGTTAAGCACTTGCTAAATATCACACAATGTGCTAGGAGCTTTACAAATATTATTCTCTTACGATCCTCACAATCCTTCCTACATTGGGAAGTACACATAATATTATTATCCCCATTTTGCAACTGAGGAAACTAAGAAAGAGAGTGGAATTTGCCCATACTCACATAGAACCTGCATTTGGCTCAGGTCAGCTTGAAATCACATCCAGCACTCTATTCACTACACCAGAAATTAATAAAATAAAGAAGAATCTTAGCTCCAAAAAAGAGAAAAGACAACTCTGTCTACTACTTTGCCGGTATGGTGGGCCCTTTTAGTGTTGAATTTTGCTGTAATGATTGACTATGGAATTTTAAGTTTTCTTCCTCTTTTTCTTTTCTCTCTCTCTTAAAAAAAAAATTATTTGATATAAGACTCTGAGAAGAGGCAAGAAGAAATTTGGGCAATTCAACAAAGACATACAATCACAGTATGTGATATTGAGTGAGTTTTATAGTAAATTTACTTCCTACATTGAATTCTTCATAGGTTGGTAGAAAGGAGTAGAGCTCAGAGAAGAAGGAACAAAAAATTTGCTGCAGAAAATTAAAGTCACAATATGGAAGTAGGTAAAAATGTAATGGAAAGAGAGTCCTCTGACATTCACAAAGGAAATCAGTCTGAGGGGTCTGGATTCAGTGCTCAAGGACCTCTTTAGAGTGAATTTAAAACTTTTTAGGTAACATATGCTATTTTCATATTCTATTTCTTTATGATACATCCTGGACAAGGCATTTCACAAATTATCTTAGATTTTTCAAAGTTATTTCAGGTGACTGAAATTGTTACATATGAAAGATAAGGTATCATGTTCTTAACTGTTCAGGAATCCCATTAAATGTACAAATTATATGTAATAAGAAATGTATCTGATGTTTTCTTAGAGATATTTTCACAGGACATGTTCTTGCTACCTAAAACAAACCAATAACAAAAACTCTGACACTACAAATAAATTCAGTGCATGTAGTGAGTAACCCTGAGTCTTCCACTATTGCTCACTTTTCCCTTCACTCCTGTCTGGTCACAGACAAAGAGGAGACTTCTGTAATCTTCCAATTCAGCTGATTTTCCTACTACCCTCATGTTTTTCCTCTGTAAAACTATGTTCCCTTTAACAACAACAAAAAACAAACAAACAAACAAACAAAAAAAAACACCACCAAGTCTGTATATTTAATGAAACTAACTTCTTCAATTTTTTTTTCCCACCATTCTTTCCCTCCTGCTAATTCAAATACTTTTATGGTCTTACTAACAATTTAAAAAAGAAACAACAACAACAATCACCACCACCACCACCCAAAAAACAAAGAACAAACAAACAAACAAACAAAAACCTATTAACTTTTATTGGAATTACCTGGGAATTTGAGATGAAATTTGGGATTTTTTAATAATTTTTTTTTCAAGTAATGAACTCAATTTTTAGGTTGGTTACAGAATCTAGATTGCTCTTGAGTTTTTATGTTGTATAGCAAGACTAGTTTTGGCAGCAAAAAGGAACATATAAAAACACGAGAAATGATTTAAACTACACTTTGCAAACCTTTAAAGTGCTATGTGAATGCTAGTTATTCTTATGACATGATTATGCAACTTCATTATTGTTATTCCTCAGTAATTAAAGATTTTATTTGTTCGTTTTTTTTTTTTTAATTTTGGTTATTTGGAAAACTGATTGCATACATTCAAGTCCACTTAATGTTTAGATTAAAATCTAGCATTTCTAGACTTTATAGTATATAGACTTTTAATAACTAAAAGAATTATTTTTAAGTTAAAAGTTGATGGGAAAAATTATGTTATATGGGATGGTTCTCTCAGGAGAGATACAAGGGTAAAGCTCAGTGATATAAAAACAAAAGATAAATAAAAATTTATCTTTAAAAAGTTGACATGTACAAAGCATGAAGACAAATTGGATAATTTTATGCAAAGGTGAAAATAAGGAGATACTCTGTTTTTCTTAGAATAGTTTTATAGGCAAGAAAATCATTAAAAGAAAATTAAACACTTACCAGACCACTTGTGGCTACAACCCAAATGTAGGTACCAGAAGTTAAAAGCTATAAAAGAAAAAAAAGTACTAATTTTAAAAACAAATCAATTGCATATTATAAATTTACTTTTTTAAAGGTCCAATTTTAATGTAATGACAATTATTTCATTACATATATGCTACATCAGAGAGCAATAAGCAAACTAATAAAATGCTGTTTTACTGGTTTAGAATAATTTCTTAGGCTTCAGAAAGATCTTATTATTTGATCTCAAAGCAAGAAAATGTTGGTGGAGGCTGGTCCCTTCTTTGTAATACAAGATGTATTAAGTTATAACATTAATAAAAATAAATACAAATTTTTATTTATGCATGAGCACGAATGGTTTTAATTAAAATAAACACTGTTTAAAAAAGTAAATGGCTTTGCCTATCAAAGTATAAACAGTTTCTTTAAATGAAATTGCTTATTGTTCTTGTCTACTACAGTGACTCAGCAACATTTGATCTTAAACCATAATATATCATATCCATATAATTTTCCTCCTTTTCAACTTGTCTTTCCATTCTAAACTGGGGAAAGTGAGAATTTTGAATACAAAGAGGTCTTTGGTTTATTGCTCTAATGATAATACTTCATTATTCTCTAAGATTTTAATCCTCATTTTCTGAGAAAAGAGATAAAGTAAATTCTAGGCAATTTAGGTCTTACAATTATTTTCTTTTACACATTACATTTTCAAAAAGTTCTACATATAAAGAAAAATTAGAGTGGAACTTCCCAGTATAGGAAAGGGAAAGAGAATCTGTGACTTGAAAGTTGATATCGGATTGCCTCTTCGCTTCAAGCTGCTTCTTAAGGTCTTAAATATCTTTGATTTCAGAGAAGAAAAAAAGGCCCAGGAACTCTATTATAATAGTTTCATCTACTACTAATATATTACTCTACATCACACAATCTCAGAAATCTTAGACATCATCTAATCCAAAGGCATACAGGAAACAGAGAAACATAAGGTACTAGTAGATAAACAGTGAGAGATGTCAGAGTAGAATTAGAAAAGTGATTATTTTTAAAATGTATTTTAATTTATCTTTCATTTTTATATCACCTAAATTTATCCCTGTACTCCTCCCCTGCTCCCTGGAAGAGTGATTATTAACTGGCTCTCTTTCCTCTCCACTGTCAGCTGAGATCAAACACCTGGTTACAAGTTTAACTATAATCCTTTTAACTGGTCTGCCAAAGACAAGACTGTTTAGTTTTAATAAGAGTCTGTTGGCAAAGATTTATGTAAAAAAGGAAAAGAAAGTAGTATGTGGGTGTGAGAATTATACATGGGAAATATTTTTCTGGGCTTCCTTCTCAAAAACATCAAGAAGACATACAAACATAAAGGAAGGACATGTAAGATGAACGTGACAACTGCATCAGAAGTATTTATTAAATTACCATGTACAAGGTAAAACTCATCTTATACAATTGTGCAATATCTTTTTATTATAATGAACAATATTCATCTTGTTTAAATTTTCAGCAAAAGCATGTTAATCTAATTAGATTGAAAGCTCTTTGATGTCGGAACCATATTTCTTTTGTATTTTCCTATATGCCTACCCATGAGGTTTCCCAGATAGCTAAGTTTTGTTTGTTGATTTAATTTTAGATAGAGACATAGATAGAAAGAGCCTACACATGTACTGCTATTCTATATAAAGATGAATCTTAAGTGGAAAAGTGCATTTGCAAGTTAAGGCATTTTTTCAAAACTATATAAAAAATACCATACGATTTTCTGAACAAACATCAATTTGACTGAATTTCAGTCATATGATTTCGACATTATTCTCTATTAAAACTTATTTTTTTTTGCATCTCAACTTTTCATCATTCTCCCATGAATATTCAATATTACAATGGAAGAAGGAAAGCAATGGGGCCTACTGGAAAGAATAGTGGATTCGAAGCCAACCATTAACTAGCTATGTGAATGTGGGTAAGCCATATCCTCTCTTTGGGCTCTTGTTATCTCATCTGCAATGAAGGTCATGCTATGTAAGAATCTTTGCATAGGATGAGTTCTGAAGGCACTTACAGATCAAGTCAAGGCCCCTTATTTTATAGCTGGCTATGTATGTAAACTGAAGCTCAACTATAGATGTTAAGCTACTTCTCCACAATGAACAATGAACAGAAGCAGAAGTGGGGGAGAGAGACATTCCAACATGGGTCTAAGTCTAGTGTGCTTTCTGTTATGTGCTGCCTGCCCCTCAAAGCATTCCAACACTAAAAATGTCTAACTAAAATCACTACATATTTTGTTTTGTCTCATCAGTCCATTTCTCTTTCCTCTGAATTCCTATCGTTTTTCTCATTACTTTTTTGGCATTTATCAAACTGTCTTGTGGTTTAACTATGGTTTTTGTAAAGCAGAGTATATGTAGAACTGGGTGTAGCCAGGTAAGAAAAGCGCTATATTTAGTCAAAACTTGGGCTTCAATTCCATTTCCATCTCTTACTATAGATAGATATGATCCTTCTGGGCTCAGTGTACTGCCCTGTTCAATGAAGAAGCTTTGTTATGACTTCTACGATTTCTTTGAGCTCTAAATGGATGATCCATGATGATCTTATCTCAACTAAATTATGAACTCCTTGAGGAAAGGAGTTCATATCTTAAATTCACCTTTTTCCCATATTATACTCAGCATAATCTACTGTATTTAACAAGTATTCAAAAAAACTATATATATATATATATATATATATATATATATATATATATATATATATATATATGTAAATTGATTGATCAACAATATACTTTGTGAAATCACCAGAGATGTGAAGGGATAATGAATTTTATCAGGTGCTGTGTAATACTTAGGAAATAAGTGGAAGATTTGTGATTTTCTCAACATAAGGAACTCCTTCCATGTATACTCTCTTTACAAAGCTCTTACAACCAGACAAATTGAATTTAAGTACTTTGGTAAGGTTCACACAGCTCATAAGTGCTAAAAGCAAAAGCTGAACCCAGATCTTCATGACTTCAAGTATAGCAAACCATTCACTTTGTCACAATGCCTTCTACGATGCTTAGTATTAAAATACTAAAATATTTGGCTTGTTAGGAATACAACTAGAATAACTCTTTAACCAGGTTTTTTTTTTTTCCAGAATTAGTAAAAGATAAGATCTTTTGAAGAAAAGCTTTGAATTCTGGCAAATAAAGATAGTAAATGTGCGTATTATATATATGATATGTGCATGTATGTATATACTCTTACATGATATATGTATATATAATATGCATACACATAAATATACACATATAACAAAACAAAACACACAGGACACAAAAATGCTACTAAATAAATAAGCTAATGTATTTATTTCCTATTAGAGTTTTAAAAATTAATATGACTTAACATGGGAAAGCAGAGCTTTTATTAGCCACAAAAGAATATTAGGACTAAGATGGAGTTAATTCATGGAAGTGAAGAGTTGCAGAGTAAGTAAGTTGTGAGGGTAGCCAGAGAAGGACTATGAAATACAGACAACAGATAAAGCCTAACTAACTCTAAAAGAAGCTTCAATAAAAAGAAGGGCCTTTTAAAGCAATGTTTGTCACAAGTCTGGAGTAAATTCATTATTTGGGTAATTAAATCACATGGGGGAGGAATTATTAATTTTCTGCATTTCCTTCAGTGAATTGTCCCTATTAAGTACCTGCTTATGAATGAATCTAGTATTTAGAAGAATATTCAAAAGTATTGCATAAGACATCACTTAAATTTAAAGACAGGACATTAGAAAAATGAATGGATATAAAACATTTTTGTGAATACATAAGTTATGCAGCTTGCAAAGTTCTGAAAAACCTGAAAGCCCAAGATGATAAAAGAACACACAGGTTCCTCACAGAAAACTTTCTCCTGGACATCTTATCTGACAGTATGATTGTTATTGACATATGTTGATCTTATTTGACAGTATTATTGTTGTTGACATTTGTTGATCTCGACAGCATAATTGTTGTCGATATATGTTGATATACTGGTGTGCTACAAATCAAAATATTTCCATAAATATCAGTTTATAAACCACTGATACTTATGGAAATATTCTGATTTTATATAATCCAGTTACAGTGAAAATTGTTATCATAATGCTACTGATTATAAAAATGCTTCTAGTACCTATTATGCTTTGAGGTATGTTTTTAGTAACTTTTTCTCTAAATAGCTAGCATAGCTAATGAGGTTAAAGTTTTGGGGAAAGGTCTTATTTGCCAGAGATTAAAACAGAGAAAGATAAATGTGAAATAAGATCTAATTAAAATAAAAAGGAATATAAAATATATACTATACCTGTAGTCCCAATATATAAATCAATGTCTTGTTTGTGATGGAAAACTGGCCCAGAAATTGTGTCACTTGAACTCTTGGAATGGAGCAGTAAAATGGTACAAATAGAGCAAATACAGGCCCGAGACTATGAAAACAAACAAAAATGGAATTACTATGTTGAAAAAAATAAAAGAGCTGACATTACTTTCTATCAAATCTTTAACATTTCAATTTCCAAAAGGCATCATAAACACAATATTCTTTCTACAAATTTATTTTAAAAAGCTATTCCCATACTTAAACATTGTACTTTTCTATTTTCAAACCTTTAAAAAAAATTTTTTTTATTATAGCTTTTTATTTACAAGATATATGCATGGGCAATTTTATAGCATTGACAATTGCAAAACCTTTTGTTCCAACTTTTCTCCTCCTTTCCCACCCCTTTCCCCAGATGGCAAGTTGACCAATACATGTTAAATATGTTAAAGTATAAGTTAAATACAATATATATATACATGTCCATACAGTTATTTTGCTGTACAAAAAGAACCAGACTGAAATAGTATACAATTAGCCTGTGAAGAAAATCAAAAATGCAGGCGGACAAAAACAGAGGGATTGTAGTAGTTCATAGTCATCTCCCAGAGTTCTTTCCCTGGGTGTAGCTGGTTCAGTTCATTACTGTTCTATTCGAACTGATTTCAACCCCCCCTCCTTTTTTTAAAAACATGTATTTAAATTTACAAATATGTATAACTCCTCTTCCCCTCTACCCCCACCCTGAAACTATATTTCCATTACAAAGTAATGAACAGCTTTCAAAAATACCATTTTTAGCAAAGTGTAATGAATAGTTACTGAGTATGCTAATTGTTTTCATTAAGAAAAGAAAAAAAGCATTTCAAACTTTCCTTTGTGGTAGTTAACATCCATAATAATTTAATCTCAAAGAGATCAGTGCTTCTAAGTAGGACAACCCTATGACCTGCTTTAAGTATGTTAAAGTAATATGACTGAGGTACTATGAATTCACTACTGCTCTTTTGATATATTTTCTACATGCCACACAATTCCTCCCATTAATTCAATTAGATGCTGGCATACCAAGACAAGTAAAGACTGCCTCCCTCCATCTTCCCCAGTCTTACCTCATGAATTTTATATAAAAAATGAAAGAAATGGTTTGTAAAAATTGTGTGTTCCTAGGCAATGACCTGAATAGATTAAAATTCAGAGACACAGTGAAAAATACACCCAAGATTCTATTTGAATAAATGAACTAGGTTACTCAACTCAAGGGACCAGGTGCACAGCTCACTGCTAAAGAAATGAATAGGCATCTCAAAAAAATATGTGCTTAAATCGACTGGGAAAAAACCTGCAATGACACAAACTAATTTGAGTTCACAAGAGCATTTCTAAGATAATGACCAAGATATCTACTTTTACTCACAGTATATAACTATTTCCTCTGATAAAGTTGATTTAAAATGTTTCATAGACTTTATAATTGTGATGCCACATATATATGGCTAACTTCACACTCCTAAGCCATGTCTAACTACTTCATCTTACTACATTGCAATCTCTGTTAAAACAGTATTTGTTTTTAGAAGACAGAAGTATTTAAGACATAAAATTTTCTCATCCACAAGGACCAAGTCCTTTCTGAAAGAATTAACAAGGGCAAATTATGTAGTATCACACTTACAAGGGATTCAAAATCTAATGAGAAAGGCCTAACAAATACAATTAAGTATATAGGAGACCATGCAAAATTGAAAACTTCATAAAACAAAACACAAATTCTTAGTGGTTAGTGAAATCATAGGAAGGACTGAGAATCTACATAACAGGGTTGGTTAGGAAGAAACTCTTCACGGAGAAGATGAGTCAAATACTTTTTAAGAGAAGATGGGTGAAAAAAAAAAAGAGAGAGAGAAAGAGAAGATGGGTGGTGGCTGGGCCTAAGGAGCAAGATAAGGTCATTTTAGGGTCGGAGACTGTTATTTTTTTACCTTATACTCCTAGTATGACACCTTATACAAAGTAGACAATATATAACATGTTCATTGAATTTAACTGAATTCAGGAGAAATACCTTAAGAAGGAATAAGAAGTGAGAATTAGGAATAAGAAGAACCAATATGTTTGTGTGGTTTGAGAATCCATGAAGGTAAAGACTAGAACAAAAGAAATGGTGAAAAAAGGCAATCAGTATTTGTGAATTTAAATTTTACATGAAATATAATAGAGTTACTTTAGGTTTCTAAGAGGTGAAAGAAATAATCAAAATTATGCTTATGAAAGACTCTCAATATTGTCCAAGAAGTTCTACATAATACAGTCTCAGAACATCATATATCTCACCTGGCTCCACTATTTTGGGACTTCTCTGACTTTCCCCACCAAGTCCCATTATAAGTTCATTACTGAAAAAAATCTCACTCTGTGATCTTAGATTCTACCTCATCACCCTCCTCTGCCTCTCTTTCTGGAGGTGGAGCCATGAACTTTACTATTCCCATTTAAGGAAGGAGCTCAGCTCAGAACATCTCCTCACCTTGGGGCTTCTGGGACTGGCCCACCAAGCTCCACAGGCCTAATATCTTCTCCTAGCCACACATCCCAATTCCTTTTCAGAGATTCCTTTTGTGTCTTATCTTCCCCCTTTAGATTTTAAGATTCTTGAGGGCAGGGAATATTTCTCCTGTGTTCTCCCCTCCCCTCCCGCCCCACCCCCCGCTTTGTATCCTCAGTGATAGTGCTCCACGGGACAGTGCCTGGCATATAGTAAGCACTTAAATATTCATTGACTGACACAAAAACAAAGGTTTATTAGGAGACCATTATAGACAATGAATGAGGTGATTAAGACCTAACAATCCTGAATTATAGTTAATGATGGAATAATAATTATATGAGACTGTAATAGAAATATCTGTAAAAATGAGCTCCACAAGAAAAAGATAGCCAAAACCCACCAAAAAACAACTTTGTCTCAATTCAAAACCATGACCACACAAATCTCTTTATTAAACTATTAAGTACATTAATAATAAAGTTAACAACAATATTTTAGAAAATATAACTAAGCCTTATTTTAACTTAAAAAGATAAAAAGGATATGTTGACTGAAATTTTTTGTTTTAAGAGGAGCATGTGTAATAAGCTAAAAATGTATGGTTTTAATTGTGTACAATTAAAGTTCTATTTTTATAAACCAATTCCACTTGAGATCTCCCATCCCAGAACCTATCCTCTGAGGAACTTACTTAAGGTGATTGTTTTCTTATGTACAATTGCAAATTATTCACCAGACTGACTTTATTCACTGAACAGTTAAATGGAATTCATGTTTAAGGTTATATTTTTAAATACAGACTGATATATTGATAGGAACCTTAAAGACCAAAATTCATGTTATATACCTTAGTATAAGTTTAAGATTATTAACAACTGCAAAATTTTAAATGACTAAATTCCAGATGCCATGTATGAGTAATTACTGACCACAGAGCTCTTGTTTAACAACAACAAAAAAAAACACACAAAATTTGAGAACAGCTGTGTTTTCCCAGATAGGGGAAGAGAGGGGGAAGAGAAAAAAAGAGAGAGAAAGAATGTTTTCCTCATGACACTCCTTCCTTCCTCATGGAGCCTGGTTCATGATCAGTCTTTCCTCCCCAACTCTTGCCCTGGTACTTCAACATATATATTTATATTTTCTCAAATACCCGAAACTTCCAGTCCCCCAACTTACTCATATTCCTATAGCCTACTCTACCTTACCATAATTACTCATAGATGGTCATACCCTTGATCTTTTACCTTTCTCTAAAAGTGTTCTCGTTCTCAATCTCTCTCTCTCTCTCTCTCTCTCTCTCTCACACACACACACACACACACACACACACACACACAAGTGTAGAAATATATCAACCTTAATAAATGAACAATGTGTTAAGAAGGAGGATAACCCTGGGGAGGCAATAGTCACACACAAAACAAACTTCAGTGGGGAGAAGGATGGCAAGGAATGGAGGACACTGAGGATAATCATAAAAGAGCTAACATCTGTATAGCACTTCCCATGTAACAGACACAGTGCTGAGTGATGCTCACAACAGTCTTAGGAGGTGGTTCACAGTTGAGGATACTGAGGCAAAGGTTAAATGCTTGCCAAGCATCATACAGAGAATAAGAGAAAAGCAAAGAAACAGAATCTAAGAATCTGAGATTACCTTTTAGACAAGTGAAAAAATAGCCGAAAAAATTGAGGTTGAGGAATGGAATGTAATATTTTTTCTTTATTGTGCCATAAGAAAGAGCAAAAGACACAATTGCAGAGAATCCACAATACTATAAACTGACACAGAATAAAAGTGAGCAGGAAAAAAATTTATAAGGATAGCAATAGTGGAAAACAAAAAACAACTTTGACTTGAAGTGATCATTATATTTCATTACATTAATTACATTTTATTTACATTATTTACAATTAATTACGTTATATTAATGGCCACTTTTTCCAGAGGCTTTGAACAGAGGAAATGGATTCAAGACACAGATAAATGTATTTCTGGACATAGACACTGAGTGGATTTGTTTTGCTTTACTATGTTTATTTATTTTGGTGTGTTTTTCCCCTTTTCCTTTCTCTTGTTTTTTTAATTGTGGAGGAAAGATTGGAAGGAAAGGATTAGAAATAATAATGCCCTTATCCAAACAAATGGGCCACTATAATAGTTTTTAAGCATAATAAAGTTCAGAAGAAAGCACAGATAAGCATAGACTCCTCTTTTGTGTTTTTCTGTGTACACAAAAATATCTTTTTTATGTGTATTAAATTCAGAATTTAAAACAATTATTTTTTTAAAAGCTCCAAAGTATAGCAGTATTATTTTCACTTGTGTTATGGACACTAAATCTTTTTCTAAAGTAGCTAGGTTTTGGCAGCATCATCACACTCATTTCTTATTCATCAAAAGTCCTGAGAGATAAGGTTGTTGTTGAATTAATTCTACAATCACAACCCAATTTTGTTTTAAAGCTAAAGATGATGTTACAATTACCACCAAGTTTCACTTTAGTTTCAATCTATTGCTCCAGCCTGCCAAGATCCTGCTTAATCTCATTTTATATAATTTATTAACAATCCTTTCTAGCTTTATGGCAGATGCATATTTGATAAATATGCCTTTTTCTACACTCATTTTAATTAAGTAACAAGAGACAGAAGTCATTTGTGCTCATTATGCATGCCTTACTTTTAAAAATACAATAAATTCTGTTCATCAAATGGAAACAATTTAATGACCTCAGGAAGGAGCCAGATAACAGAAAAGAGACAAGATAAAATTTAGTACTTTTTAACAACATATTATCTGCCTTCCTTATTGACAGTCAAAATGAAATTGAGATTAACTGTTCCTAGCTTAATAGGAAACAAAGTAGATTTCTCCAAGAGGCAAAAGTGTTGCTAGATACATGCCTCAGAAAGCTCTGATAGGATGCCTTCAGCAATCAGAGAGATACTACAATTAGAAATCTCATCCCTTTCTCTGCTTTTATTTCTAAAGTGTATCTTCTCTCCACAGACTCCCAGTTATCAGTCTTCACTCTCATACTTAAAAAACCCTATCTAAACTCCTCCTATATACTGCAAATAATCTCCTTTCTAGTTACTTATTCACTTCATAAACTTCAACAGAGTTCACACATAGCAGGTAACTAAGCTGGTCACCTAGTATCTTGGGAAAAAATATATATTCACATATAATATGGATAAAGGACATAAAAAAATCTATACCTCATTTTTAGGTTCTTTAATCACTTCTAAATTAAAAAGAAAAAAGGTCCAAACTAAAAATTTTATAAAGTTCCACCTAAAAAAAATCAGTAATTCATAAATTCCAAGGGACTTTTGCCAGATTCAAACTGCAGCAGGACACGAGTCATTTCACTTCCCATTTAAAATTATGCACATGTGCACATCAGGGCTACTATATTCAGTAACAGGATGATGAAAAAAAAAGGAACACCATAAAAGGATATCAGTAGATGCTCTTCCTTCAAATATGACAAGAGCAATAAGCTTTAGTTTCCTGCAGTCACTCTGCCAAGTATCACTGCTTCACAAAGGACCTAAAAAATCACTAACATGTAAGTAGAACATTGTTGTGCTTTATCAATTATGTAGGAATTTTTTAAGTTAATGTTTTTGAAATATTCAGTTTCTCAAATAAGTGAAAGAATTTAATTTACTGACTAGCTACATATATTTTCATGAAGATGTTATACTATTAATTTATACCTTTGCTATAGGGAACCAATAGGTAGTATTAATAATCCTTTCCTGTTAACTACTCAGCATAGGCAAGATAGACAAGACAAACAAACATGCCAAAAATAGGTCTGCTTTAAAAAAAAACCAAAACTTTAAATTAATAATTATTGTGTAATCTATGTAGTTATATAAACTGATAAAATGACAATATTTAATAGGTAAAACAATAAAGAAATGAATTAGTGTTTTATGCACTGAGAACTAATCTTTGAACTTCCTTACTGAAAGAAGAAAGCCTTTTAAAAATCAATCTTCAAAGAGTGTAATAGTGAGTTTAGGACAGTGATATCTCCAAGATTTTTTTCTGCTAGGAATGCAATTAAGAGAATTTCTTCCCAAAACATAAGACTCCTAAGGTCTTTTAAATTTCTTTTTCATGCCTTTTAAAATCAGTCCTTAAAACTTTTAAGCATAGGCAGCTAGGTGGCACAGTGGATAGAGCACCAGCCCTAAAATCAGGACTATGTGAGTTGAAATCTGGTCTCAGATACTTAATATGGCCTAGCTATGTGACCCTGGACAAGTCACTTAACCCCAATTGCTTCAGCAAAAAAAAAAAAAAAAAGTTTTTAAGCATTCTCAAAATGTATCTATTGTTCAATATAAAACAAAAATCGAACTTAATTTTCTCTTATGTTTTCCTCTGTTGTGTAAATACTTTTCTTTATCCTTTTTAATCTTTTTATTAATTTTTTTCTGTATTAATCAAATTAATTCTGACTCCTAATCACTCCATGTATGTTGCACAGTCACATTCAATGAAAAGAAACTAGAAAAATTCACTCATTCTTCTGTTCATTCTAAAAATACTGTATACAAGATTCTGAATAAGAAATTGTCCCTGCCCTCAACCAAGGAATTTATCATCTAATAGAGAAGAAAAAAAATGTAGCATAGAAGACAATACAAAATAACTTCAGTAAATGATAAGAAACTGAATTAGGTTTAATGGGAAATTAAAGGATAAAGCGAAGTTTCAAGAGAATCTACATAAATGACTAAGATTTATAATAACATTTTAAACCAGTATCAGGCCAAAGAAAATAACTCCTGGTAAGCATGAATATGTGAGTTTATGTTTCATTCAAGAATACCTCAAATTGAGAAAAAAAGGAAAAGACTGAATGACCAAAATTTTTAGAATCTACTTACAAAGAGATTTTTATACAAAAACTCTATTTAGAATGTATATATTTTTTATCAATGGATAAATGTCATTCTTCAGCAAAGTCAAAAAACATTTATAGACATATGGTAGATGCTTTATTATAAATACTTGCTGATTCTCAATTTAAACATTTTTAGCACTTGTTACTGGTGCATATAGAAAATCCCAATGAACCCAAAAGTAAGAATTTATAAGAGGAATCACCCATCAGCTTCAGTTGCTTTCATCAAAAATTTTAGGTAAATACATTGAAAGCACAAGAGAAAACCTAATTAAGGACCTATACTTGAACATGCTAAGGGCATCAAGGACTAACTATCCACCTTGGAGATTTCTGGACCATTGCAACAACCCAGCATGGCTACATATCTCCAGAAGAGTTCTATCTTTGATTTCAATGTGTGGTCTTATGTCTTCTTTCCTATCAAACTTTATGTACCCTTTTCTGACTATAAAAGACTGTCAAAATCATATATTTACTACTAAATAGTTACATATAAAAGTAAATTAAATTTGCTTACAAAAATGGTTCCATCACTATTTGCTATTTAATTCTTTGTCTTTTCCTGGCTAGGTAGTGACTATAAATCAAAATCTGAAACTGCTTCTTGATCTCAAATCATAATAGTGTTTGGGAGCAAAAATATAACTAATTACAAATATCTTCAATTATACTCCTGTGCAGTATTTGTTTTATAAGAAGTAAATATGTATAAGAAGAATTCTCCTCTTACAAAGTATATGGGATGAGAGGAGAAAAAAAGTATCTATATCAAATAGCCATTATTGGATAACAGAAAATCTCAGCCTGAAAACCATGCAAACTGGATTCATGTCTTAATAACTTACATAACTTACAATTCTTGGGCAAATCACAGAATCTTTCTAAACATTAGTTTTTACATAAGGACAAGAGAAGCATTTAATACCTTATCTCTGCTTACTAATAGGGAAATTATAAATAAGCTAATAGGTAGAAACAGAAAAAATTAGTGTTATTAATATTTATTGAAGTACTCTGAGGTTAGCTCATAAGATTATATAAACATTAATAAAACTAATAAAGAATCGTTATTGCTAGACTTGACCTGTCTTATTATACTTATTAGTCACTGTCATGCTAAAGTCACATCATGTGCCATGGACAGGACATCTCTTTTATGTGATAAGTCTATAAATCTGATAATAGTAATTGGCCACCAGAAAAAAAAAATCAATCATTTTGGTTATAAATCATTAAAATCTGAATATATAATGAACTGACATCATAAGTAGAAATGGGAGAAGATTGACTACATAGTGGTTTGTCTAAAGATAATCTAGGGGTTTTACTGGACCACAAGCTCAATATGCAGTTTGATATGGCCATTGTAGTCCTGGGCTTCTATTGGGAGACATGGTTTTTAAAAACAAGGTGCTAAATTCTGCCCAGGTCAGACTATATCTGGAAAATTGCATTTAGTTCTAATTGACACAGTTTAGAAAACATTGATAAATTGGATAGTTCCAAAGGAAAGCAACCGGGAAAGTAAAAGACCTTGATTTTATGTTACATGATGATCAGTTGAAGAATTTGAGGATGTATCTAAACAGCTGGAACCTGAAAGGGCAAGTAAATTTGTTCTGTTTGGGCCTAGAGGGCAGCACTGGAAGTAAAAGGTAGAAATTCCAATTTAGCCTTGATGTCAGGAATTTCCTGACAGAGCTGTCCAGAACCAGAAGGAGGTTATCTCAGGGAGCAGAGCCTTTCCCCACTCAGAAGGGTTCTTTAAGCAAAAGGTAGATAGCCACTTGTCAGATACAGACAGTGGAAATTCCCTTTTTGAAGATAACATGGTCTAAGTGCACCCAAAGATCCCTTCCAACAAGAACATCCTGTGATTCCCATCATCTATGCTGGAGCAGAAAGTAGTTAAAATCTGCACCAATGGAGAGGGGACACAATTCTGATGAAATCATAGATTGCTGAAGCAGCTAGATGGTGCAGTCAGTCAGGAAGAAGGGATTTTAAGTCCTGCTTCGGACACCTCAAAGTTGTGTGATGGGCAGGTAGATGCTGCAGAGAATGGAGCACTGATCCTGGAATAAAGCAGGCCCTGAGATCAATCTGATCACAGATGCTTGACACTTAAAAGCTGTGTGACCCTGGGCAAGTCACTTAACTCTAAATGTCTTACAAAACAACACCAAAAAAGCTGTGACCCTGGGCAGCCCCTTCACCTCTATGTGTCTCAGTTTCCTAATAATAGCACCTTGCTTATAGAGTTGTTGTGAGAATCAAATGAGATAACATACATAAAGTACTATATAAATGCTATTATTAAAACAGAAATTAAGACCCTAACATTTGAATTTATAGAATGGTTTCCTTACACCCACCCTAGAAGGAAGGCAACATGAGCTCATTTGCTGGAGGAGGAAAGGAAGGTGTGAAGTTCTTACCTGTGGTCAAACAATGACTGGGTGTTGGACAAAGCTAGCACCTGAACTCAGGTTTTCAGATTCCTGGCCTAAAACACTTTTATGGGAGCCCAAGGCATGCACCATCTTGGCATTTGACTGTATTTCTACATATACTTTAATAGCATAACACAGCAGGCCTTTCTTTATTTGTCTTTTTTGATGGTAAGACTGACCAGCAGTTTTCATACTCTAGTCTCAGCTTTATAAGAAAGAAATGAAAAAAGACTAAGTAAAAAAGAGAAGAAAGAGAGCTAGGGAAGTAAGAGACCAATTTAACTGTGCTGATCAGACCTTATCTGTCCTGCTGAGTTCTTTTCTAGATAACACATCTCAAAGGGATGTTGACAAATTGTTATAAGACAAAATGAGGAAGACCATGATGGCAAAAAATCTAGAAACTATGCCAAATGAGAAATGGTTGAACTGGGAAACTTTATACAAAAGAGAAGAATTAGAAAGCAGAATTGTCTTTATACATTTAAAAGGATAAAATATGAATAAGTACCTTTTTCCTCTGTAAATCTAGGTGAAAAAGCAAGAACCAATAGGTAGAAATTAAAAGGAGATTCACTGAGGTTCGTTATAAAGAGAGAATGGAACCTTCAGAACTGGAATGCATTTCTTTCTTGAGGTAATGAAGCTTCTGCCTCTAGAAATGGTCACACAGCAGCTTGACAACCAGGGACAAGTCCAGAGACTCAGGTATAGACAGGGTGATTTCTCCTCTAGGGTCAAAGTCTGGGATTCTAGGAAATGCAAAATTCCGATTCAACTCTGTATTTAACAAGATAATCAATATAAGACACTTTCTACTCAGCTTTCTTGATAATCCTTTCATTTGATAAATTTTCATTTCTTCAATGAAAAGTCATAGTGGCCGGAGACAGAAATATAACTCAGAGAACCCAGCTGGGCTCAAAGGCTGCTGTGCACCTGACTACCAGCAAGATTGTCTCAGTCTCCTCATATGTAAAGGGAGGAAGTTGGCCTCACTGCCCTAGGCATTCTCTTCAATCTTTAAATCTACTGTCCTATGGGATACAGACTATAAACATAACTAAATTTACTTACATACTAGATAAAGGTGACTGTGATAGGGAACAAAAGAATGGTAAAGCCAGTTTTTGCAAAAGGAAACTTATTTTTCTCCTACTGTTTCATTTTATACCTGATTGATCTCAGAGGCAGATTGGTGACTACCTGCAGGTTACAGGATGAATTATTTTTGAAAAGAAGCAACTGGGACTTAATAAAGGATAATGTTGCTACTTCAATGTTTGCTGCACACATACAGTCCAGAGGAAAGAAACCTCTGTAAGCAATTAAAGAGGACTTCAGAAATCTAAACCATCTACAAGCTTTTTAGTTTTAGAGAGGTACACCCTCACGGAACTATTAGTTTTTCCTAAAAACATACCCTGCATTTTTTTTAAAGAAGCATAGGAATAGAGAAAACTAACTCAACTTAAGCAAATGAAGAATTGTCTCATAAACAGTATGAAAAGTTGATTTAATTCAATTACCTGAGATCACCATTATTAATGTATGTGAATTTCATTCTAATCGGTTCAGGATACTGTGCTAAAAGTTGGGGGTACAAATTGATCTCAAGGAGTTTGTATTCTATTGGGGGAAAGAGGGAAAAACAGTGGTATTTTACAAGACAATTCATACAATCCAAATGGATAGAGAACCATGTTTTTGTTTTAAACCAACTTTGCTAGTAAATTAACAGCAGGTAGCCAGCCACCTAAGTCATTTCACATTTGGTTTTTAGATTTTTTGTTTACAAAAGATGTTAAGTAAGATGCAAAATACCATGGCTCATTCTACTAAACAAATAAGGAAACTTGGTGGTGTTGAATTTCCTTATTCTATAGATAGAATTGTGTTGAACTACTGGATGTCACTCAACTGCCAATGCATAAGACAGTTTATAGAAATAATTGACAAACATTAGACCTTAGAAAACCAGGTAATTAGAGGAGAGACCTGATGACAGATTCTTTTTTGCCTAACAGGTATATTATGCTCAAGGAACATTAGTGAGACAAACCTGTTGTAGTAAAGTGATCAACATACTCTTCTGTCACTTTCTCTACTTCCCATCGGTTCCACAATTTAAAAAAAAAAAAAATGTTCCCTAGGACTCCTATTCCACCTAATTTTTCACATTTCTTATTTTTTTCTCCTTCCTCTGAATGAATTAGTTTCTTCTTCCCTGCTTTGGTCCCAAAGAATAAGTCAAAGAACTGAGACTATACACAAATAAAAAAAGTTTGATTTTTTAAAAGTAATCATTATTTGGTAATAGACAAATTCTAACTCATGCTTATAAGTCTGATTCTGTGGTTCTGTCTTTTCAAATATATCTTCCTTGAAGTATCTTTATATCACATAATATTTCAGATTCCTAAAAAGCTAGCTTTTCCTAGTGTGTAAGCTATAACTGGGGCAGGACCAGCCTCAAAGGTAGGTAGCAAACCTATATCATTTCATAACCTCCTGAGAAGGGAAGAAAATCATTCCCCATAAACTGGATTTGCCTGTTCAAGATTAATTCCTTTAATTTATGATTATGATTTCTACTGAAGAACAAACATATCTGAAAGGGCAATATTACAGCTGCTAGTTATATGAACCATAACATACATGAATAATCTCAGAAGTACTCATGTTTGGAGAATGGAAAGAGAGAAAGAATATGAGGGCATTAAGATCATTTTTGTTGTGGCTTAGGCAGTTCTTCAGTTATGTCTGACTCTTTGTGACCCCATTTGGGGTTTTCTCGGCAGAAATACTGGAGTGGTTTGCCATTTCCTTCTCCAGCTAATTTTACAGATGAGGAACTGAGGCAAATAGGGTTAAGTGACTTGTCCAAAGTCACATAGCTAGTAAGTAGCTGAGCCCAGAACTAAAACTCCAGGAAGATGAATCTTTCTGAGTCCAGGGAAAACTCCAGAGTGACACTGTGCCACCCATGGGCCCCTATTAAGAAAACAAAAGTAGACAAAGGATAGATCACTAAAGCCAAAAAAATGAATAAAATGTAGATATTGCAGCACTAAAACGAACTACTAACTTCACAATTTACCTAAAGGCTGGCCTGACTAGGTACTTTAGAAAGTTGCATTAGCCTTTTTAGGAAATTAGTTGGTGCAGGCCAGAGTTAATTTCTGAATATTTTAGTATTTTTAAGTGCATGCATCAAAATGAAATTAATAATATATTCTATCTAGTAGCTGAAATAAAGAAAGCAGAATAATATAGTAATACAGATCCAAAATTATACAAACTCAAAAGCTGTTCCTAAAAAATATCATTTCTAAGACATAAATTACATTAATCCTTAAATAGTTTGTCTTACATTCTAGTCAACTAAGTTTTTGAATTTTTCTTTTCTTTTTGTGTAGCTAGAAAGAGTATGTCTGTTCAACATGTCTGGTTATACAAAAATGAGACGATAAAATCAGAAGAGATATGAACAACTCTATTAGCCACTGCCTACAAGGCACACATAGATAAATATACATACATAGTTCCTCAACCACATTACATTTACTTGCAAATAATTCTATAGCTGCTTTTTTGGGGGGAGGGGGATTATATGTTTTTTTCAAACCACTACATTGAAAGAAGTGATTTAAAAGCAACAAGCTTTAGTAAGAAAGCAGAAATAACATTTGCCACCTTTTTGTTCAAGATTTTAGACTAGCTAAGGATAGTTTCTACAGAGCTTGTTGGTTAAATTTCTCCAGTGGAGAAATTTGTTTTGAGGTACAGAAGAAATCTGCAATTTCCCATATCACTCTTAACAGCCTCACATCTGTGAAAGCACCCCACAAGTACAAGAAAAATACACAGGCCACAGTGGCATATTTTTTTTTTCTTCAGCTAGAAAGTACCATGCCTATAGCAACATTTGCAAATTCTCAGGAAAGAACAATTTTGAGAAAATCTATTAGTTTTTTTTCCCTACCTATTCAAAATTACAAGGTACCATGATTTCAAATTTACTTGATGTAACCCTCCTATATACAGAAATTGCCTAACAGTTACATAATTCAGAATACTTGAGAATAAAATAGATACAAAACAAGTTCAGATCCATATAATAGAGTATAAATACAAATGACTCAAAACCTAGATAAGAGTTCTAGGTCAATCCCTATAGAGTTACAGATAATAATTAGCCTTGATTCCTATAACTTTCACTTTCACAGCCATCATGTAATGAATGTGAGAGAGAGAGAGAGAGAGAGAGAGAGAGAGAGAGAGAGTGTGTGTGTGTGTGTGTGTGTGTGTGTGAGATGGGGGAGAGACAGAGACAGAGACAGAGACAGAGAGAGTGCTATGAGACACAGAGAGAGCTATCAGACTAACTCTATAATGCTCCTTTTAAATGACATTTCTCAGTAAACTGAGTTTTGAAATATTTTATAAATGATAACATTAAAAAGGGTGCTGTGGCTACAATTTTTGAAAAGCAACATTTTACTCAGAAATAAGATTATAATAAAAGGAAGCTCAAATTTTCACATTGCCTTTTCCTAAACTACACCCCTTGTCTGGAATCTTCATGCCACCCCACCAATTTCCTATTTTCATTTCCTTAATATAACTTGCATGTAGCCTTTCTCCAAAAATATACTTTTCTTACAAGATATATCTACCTGCAACAAACATTCATTAAACATTTACTACTAAGTACTGGGGAAAATAATGAAGGTTAAATAAGACATGGTGTAGTCCTTGGTTTCAAAGAGCTCACAATCTAACTGAGAAATATGTCAGATAATAAGACGAGAGTGATACAAGCTGAGGACTATCAGCAGAGAGGTACATACAGATCAAGCAATACACAAGTGTGGAGATGAGAAGAATCATTAATGATTAGAGAAGACTATGGACATGCTTCATGGAAGAGGCTGCACATTTACCTGTCACTTCAAGGCTAGACAGGACTCTTAACAGGTCCAAACTGGGAGGTTGTAATGGGAACATAAAAACAAAAAAGAGTAAACAGTAACAAAGGCATGGAGATAGAAAAACCCAAGCTGTGTAAAGACAGAAAACAGCCCAACTTGTTTAGAGTGTAGCCCAAGTAAAAACAAAGATATGAATGTGTTAAAATCATAAAGGTACTATGGGTGTCTACACTATCCACGAAGGTAGATGGATCTTGGGGGTGACATTTATAAGGTACTAGATGTAAAGTGAGCAGTATCACTGTTGGAAATGCAGAGATTTTTTGCTAATTCAATGGTCTCCTTTAGAAAACAAATTTGTGTGCAGAGTCTCCTGATGGATAACTGGATTCCTTTCAGAAAGAATTACAGGGAATTCACGACTCTGCCATTTCCTCAAATGCATGCTTCTCTGGTGCTTCTTAGTGTTTTTCCCTTTTCCTTTAGAACTTAAAAACAACACCTTTAGTTTATCAAGAAGCTTTGAGCCTGCTTCTCACACTTTTCTGACACAAATCAGATCATTGTGGTAACCCTCACAGTCTTCTAAATGTATGACTAATTTCATTTCCTGGCAGTGATAGGAACTATGTATTAAAATGTCCAACTGAAATTCAGTTTAAAACCATAGTTCTATGCTTGCCTGCCATGTAGGGGGCTTCACAGGTCATTTTATTTTAATCATACAGTGATTCAGAATGAAGAAGGGGAATTTCACACTAAGAAGCCAGTGTTTTTCTTATACCATAAAACAAGCTTCATCTTATGCGTTGATGTAATTCTCTTGCCCAGGACTTCCCCAGCTTTTTACAAAGCTATGATTGTGACATGAATTTTTAACTTCATAACTCTTAAGCTCTGTTTACACCCCCAACCTTCATTTTGCAATTGCTAAATTTCAGATGAAAAGGAAAAGTTGTCACACAAATCTACAGACTTCTACTTTTATATTTTATGATTCTTTTAACTAATTATCTGCTTTAACTTCCTCCCCCCACAGAACCTAAATTCCAGCAAAAATGGAAACCAACTTCACAACACCTTTTACTACTTCTCCAACAAATATATCGCACTGTGACCTTTATGCACACCAAAATATAGCAAAGATCTTAATGCCTCTTCATTATATCATCATCTTCATCGTTGGACTCCTTGGCAACTTACTGGCCTTGTCTGTCATTTTTCAGAACAGAAAAAAAATCAATTCCACCACTCTTTATTCAACAAACCTTGTCATATCTGATATACTTTTTACTACTGCTCTGCCAACCCGGATAGCGTACTATGCTTTGGGATTTGACTGGAGAATTGGTGAAAGCTCCTGTAGGATAACTGCCCTTATATTTTACATTAATGCTTATGCAGGTGTGAACTTCATGACTTGTTTGAGCATCGACAGATTCTTTGCTGTGGTCCACCCTCTTCGATACAACAAGATGAAAAGAACCAAACATGCCAAATGTGTGTGTATTTTTGTCTGGATTCTTGTATTTGGTCAAACGCTGCCACTACTCATACATTCTATGTCAAAGGAAGAAAATGGAAGGATAACATGCATGGAATATCCAAACTTTGAAGAAATACAAAATCTTCCCTGGATTCTTCTTGGTGCCTGTTTAATAGGTTATGCTATTCCACTTGTAATCATACTAATTTGCTATTCTCAAATTTGTTGTAAACTTTTCCAAACTGCCAAACAAAATCCACTAACTGAGAAATCAGGGGTAAACAAAAAGGCTCTCAATACAATTGTTTTCATAATTATTGTTTTTATTGTCTGTTTCACACCTTATCATATTGCAATTATCCAACATATGATTAAGAAGCTGCAAAAAGAACCAGACTGTAAAGAACAACATATATTCCAGATTTCCCTCCATATTACTATATGCCTGATGAACTTCAACTGCTGCATGGACCCTTTTATATATTTCTTTGCATGTAAAGGTTACAAAAGAAGAGTAATGAAAATGCTGAAACGTCAAGTCAGTGTGTCAATTTCAAGTGCTATTAAGTCAGCTCCTGATGAAAACTCACGTGAAATGACAGAAAATCAAGCAATGATCTACTCTAAGTCTTCAAACGGGAGGTAATGAAGTATAAAATGTTGTGTTTTCAAGAAAAATTTCTGTTCAATTAATTTTTAAGAACCTCTCTCCCAGGGTAATGTGAATTTTCCAAAATTCAAAATACCCATACAAAGTAATGGGTATAGAAAAAAGAAAACCCCCAAAGGCAGAGTGTCATATAACAAAGGTTCTTCAACTATTGCCAATGACAATGATTCTATGACATGATGAATCTAAGATACTATCCTCTCCAACATATTTTGAGAACTGGACCAACTGAACTAAAGGGGGAAAAAAGTAATTTAATAAATGTAGAAAGATTTGAGTCCCAATAGAAAAAGATAAAAAAAAAAAAAGAAATATTATATAAAAGTAAATGACATAAATATCCTAAAAGATCCATAATTTCCGTATTGTGGGGAATTCCAATTGTAAGAAATCCCTCCACCTAAAGTATATCTATAACTCAGTAGATATATTCTAGGGAATTGCATGAGGCACTGAAAGGTTAAGTGATTTGTCCAGAATAACAGAAGAGAAGTCTTTTCTGGCTCTAGGTTCAGAGTCTACTGACTACTATAACTACTATGCAATTAAGGTTTACTTGCTAATCAAATAAGTAAAGTATGTATTAGTTGATTTTTTAACCTTGTTATAAAATAATAAAATGGAATTCAATTTGCATGGAATTAAATGGAATTATTTTAATAAGAAAGTTTCTGTATAACAATTAACTGATGATATTGTCATTTATAAAATTTAAACTGATACTATAAAGACATTTATGTAAATATTAAAAGTTTCATGAAGTTATTAGAAGAAATTATGGTTTCTTTCTAGCAATTTATCTCACATGTATAGACCTTTAACTTTGAGATAATAATATAAAACTTTTAAACGAACTACTTTGTAAACAAAAAAATTATGTCTCTGGGATAGAATCTCTCTGTTACTGCCAACTGTGTTTTTGTATTAATGAGGCCTAGAAATTATCAATAGCATGCAAAAAGTTAAGATAATGATTAAACTAGATACATGAGATCACAGGAAGAATTGCCCCGGATTGACTAGTCCTTGATTTTCTATTAAGAAATATTTTATTTTCTTTTTTAAAATGATATAAGCATAATAACCATCAACAAAAATATATAACCAAGTTAACATGTAAAATAGCCAGAAAGTTTAGAATCTAACATTAGAGATACAAGTCAGTTACAGACAAAAAAAAAAACAAAAAAAAAAAAACCCAAAAATGGTTTGATCTGTTTTCCCTTCCAAGTACTTCTTCCTTTCTTTCCTTTCTTTCTAATGTATTTGGAGCTAATATCTTCATCTTGTATATTTTAAATGTAAAAATGCTAATATATCTGCTTTAATTATATCTTTTTATAATCCTGGATTCTCCCTCAAAAATATATTTGGCATTTTTTAATCACAAAACTTTATCTTAAACCAATATTGGAATAGAAGGCTAGATGTTTCAAAATTATGATTCTGTTCCTTAGTGCTTCCAATACTCTCTTCCTGAGAGTCTTTCAGAAGCATGACATCAGCAAAGCAGCACTAGAACTAGCAACAACAGCTGAAGCAATGAGAAGCATCAGTTCTAACTTTAATTATAAACGAAGCAGTCAATCCAGAGTATGGGAAGACAGGAGAAGAGGAAAGGGAGGACAGTCATAAGAAGTTCCTCATCTGTAAAATGGGAATAAAACCGATTTCAAAGGCTAAAGGAAAAACATGTTAGAAATAAGGGTGGATTTTTTGTTGTTGTTGTTTTGTTTTGTTTTCTGCATTCTGGGGATAATTTTATTTTCTCACTGGTGAATGGGAATCTTTTATTTATTTCAATAAGAATTACCAGAAGTAGAATAGACAAAAAAAGATGTCATTTGTACAATCATGACTCATGAAATTAGTTTCTATGTTAGTCAACCAGCATCAATTTTTCACAGAATGCAAAACAGAGATAGGAAAAAAGAAGCCATTGGGACAGATGAAGAATCCTGTTACTTAACAGGATTAATTAGATGACAATTAAAATGACAGTATTAATGAAGAACTACTATAGATTGTATTTTCAAAATGAAAAATTTGAAATCTCATTTGCAGTCTCATTTTTTTTTTTAGCCCCTTATTGTATAATTTAGTACAACTGAGTTAATGTGCACAGACTATTTCTGGATGGGTAAAACACAAGGAAAGGTGGAACCTCAAAAAAAAAAAAAAAAAAAATCAGAAAGTTACTATCTTCACAATAGACCACGGAAAAAACAGAGGCAACAACTACAAGCAGAGTAAAGATACCCGACTAACCAAGTTCTTTACCCTGCTCCATCTAAATATCTTGCTTTTGTTTCTTCAAATGCCAATTGATGGTGATGATGATAATAATGACAATAGTAGCTGAAATTTTTGCATTACTTTAAAATTACTTCATTGGAATCTCACAACAATCTTGTATGGTAGATTTTACAGGATTTATAAGTCCTATTTTTATAGATGTGGAAACTACGGTGTAAAAAGTGGCTTTCTAGGTTACATTAAATGGCACAGTTAAAGCCATTTGAAACATTTATGATGTTCTTAACACTAGTACAAACGACAAGGGATATGATTTTCTGTCTTGAGAAAAATGAGAAAATTTTATAAAGTATGAATAGTTCAAAAAGATCATTCACTTCTATTGCTACTATATAATTAAAGTTATTTGAACCAATAGTAATATTAATAGTAGTTCAAGGAAAGAGGGCATATTCTTTTCTTCTCTTCTTCCTTCTCTGTCACCGGATTTAGCCATAGATGATTCAGTTATAATACTGTAAAGAAGGTTTTAAACTAGTTGTAAAACTGTGACTACACATTTATGAGATACAAGCCAGTTCTTTGAGGAAATAAATGAGAGGGCACAACTTAAGTGGCTGAGTAAACATATTAGCCTCACCCCTGGGGGCTTTAAACAGTTAAGCCTAGGAAGTACAGTCAGTACAGGATCCAGAGCTCTCTGTGGAAGAGAAGTCTCCTGGAAAAATCCTTTTTTCCCTACCTTTCGGTTTAGCAGAGACTTGCCCAGAGGAAGATAGCAAGTGAGTTCATTGTGAATTCATTGATTGGAGAGATTTTAAGCTACAATAAAAGAAACAGAGAATGATAGACAGGCAATCATTTCTAGAAATACAGGTTAGAAACAGCTTCAAGGAACAGAATTTTGGCAGCAAAGAAAGATGACCAAAACTTCGAGAGAGTCCAGTTCCTAATAATTGGGAGTTGAGCAGCACAGAGGAGCAGACTTTAGAACATTATGTAAAGGCAGCTATATAAGGGCTCCATGAACAGAAAGACCTTCCTGGCCCTGTAGAACCAAGGGCTCTTGAGTTGCTCTAATGACATTATCCTCTAAATTTAAACTTACTTTTCTCATGGATATGGTGTGTATTTGTGGGAATATGCCCCAGATTTATAAAGTAAATATTTTGTGGCTATTATTTTCACTCAGCTGTTTGAGTAAATGCTTTTTTAAAGAGTTAAATGTGTTAACTAGCTGAAAGGTAAGGGGAAACACAGCAGTAGGAGTACATGAGTGATAATTTTAGAAGTGTAGCTCCAAAGGGTATTCCAAGAACCTCAACAACAGTTGCCCCTCTCTCTAATGTATTTGGAGTTACTAGTTTATTTTCTCACTGGTGAATGGGAATCTTTTATTTATTTCAATAAGAATTACCAGAAGTAGAATAGACAAAAAAAGATGTCATTTGTACAATCATGACTCATGAAATTAGTTTCTATGTTAGTCAACCAGCATCAATTTTTTGCCCCTCTCTCTCCCCTCACTATGTGCAATCCATGAAGGCAAGTGTGGCGATTATCCCAGAGAAGATACTGTTGTGCCATAAGTCCTTGCATCTTCTCTAATCTCATCTACCTCATCTGCTCCCAGGTGGAGTCAGTCAAAATTATGGTTCTAAGACCTCCTGGGTATCAAGAGGAAGGGGATTCAATGATTTCAATATTTAGAAGAGATAGTGTGGAATGTTGTGCCACAGTTCTCTTTAATTGTCCTGACTCAGTTTCCCTAATTGGTTCTGCCTCCGTTTCCCTGAATTGTTCTACCTCAGTTTCCTTAAATGTTCTGCCTCAATCCCCTTTAGTTGTAAAACCCCTCTCCGGTCCATTAAGACTGAGGACCATTTGCTCTAAGGTTATAAATTGTCGATGTGAGACTTAAGATGAGGGGGAGAGCAGACTTCCTGATTCCTTACTCCTTCTGCCCTCTAGAATTTATGACACTACCCCTCTAAAATATTACAAAAGATAAGACTATCCCAGATACCTCATTGACATCTTTACTTCTGTTTATTCAAACATCCTGACTCTGGCTTCCAGTTTTCGCCCCCTCCTGCTAGAACCAAATTTATGGTCCTGAAACTTCTCACTCTCAATGTTCTGATTCTGCCTCTGCCTTTTCTACCCCTGTAGCTGAGCCATGTGGCTATATATGTCATTGAGAACTCACATTCCTTGCTGGATACTTTGAGACGAGAGTCTTGTCCAGTCAATTATACTCTCCAATTAATAAAATATTAAAAACTCTCTATCTTGCCTCAGTTTCGCTGGCATTATAATACTACAGCAAAATCAAAAGAAAGGGGGATATGATTAAAAATGAGGTATTAGTTACTAAGTAACAAAATTATATGCTCATTTTGCCTGTCCTCTTGCTTCCAATTTAATCTAGGCACTTAAATATATATGATGTCAACAAGTTGATGAAGTTAGCTGATAAAGGAAGTTAATTTTTTCATTTTCAAAATTTTATTCATTTTCAAACCAAGTTTTAAAAATAGGCTCTCTCTTTTTGGAAAGAATTTTGTAATTCAGGAATTAAGCATCAGTTTAACACACATACACACACTCACTCCATAGAATCTTAAAAGGGAAAGCACATATCTTAAATTAGCTGCTAAAAATTCTATTTTGGTTACTTTTTTAGTTCCATGGTAATTTAAGGTATTCTATAAAAATATTAAATCACAAGGTCAGGAAGTGATTTTGGTAAGATCATTCAGGCAGAATGATATTCAAATTTTCTTTTATATATCTAGATATAATTATACTCAAATTTTCCTAGAAGAGTTGTCAATCTTTTTTCTTGAAATTTTCCAAAAGGTAATTTTCACTTTCAATTATTCAAAAGGGAATCAAATGAAACAAAATACTTTAAATTGCAATTTTGATCAAATACATGGCTTCTAAAGGAATCTTGTTTTTTTCATTATAATCCAATCTTTCTAGGACTTGATTCCTGCCCCAGAAATTCATCCTTTAAAGAAACACCAAAGACAAAGTTGCTCTAAAAAACAATTTTGAAATCCACCACTGCTACGGAACTTATATTGAAGAATTCTGCCCAACTATGGCTAACTTCTACCATTACACAGAAAACTCTTCACTATGGAACTACTTCTCAACTTGGATGTACTCTTTTCCCTGAGGCTTCACTTTCTGATTGGCTGGTTTGTGTCAGAACCTTCCATTTAAAGAGGACACCCAACCCAATCATGTCTTTATCCCTTTTCAGGCAACATTGCAGATTCAATTCCAAAGTACTTTTTCCATCATGCTCCCTCATGGGTTTCCTTATCCTTCCTATCCACTTTTCAGCTCTTTAATATAATGTCATTTCCTGTTAGAATTTAAGCTCCTTAAGGGCAAAAACTTTGATTTTATTTATTTGTAGTGGCAGCACTTAACAAGGTGCTGGGAACATAACAACAAGCACTTAAAATACTTCTTGGTTGACTTTTTTTTTAATTGAAGTTTTTCATTTTCAAAACATATGCAAGAATAATTTTTCAACATTGAACCCTTGAAAAACCTTTTTTTCTAATTTTTCTCCCTCTTTTCCCCACCCCCTTCCCTACATGGCATTTCATCTAATGTTAAACATGGTAAAAATATAAGTTAAATCCAATATGGGCATACATATTTATACAATTATCTTGCTGCACAAGAAAAATCAGATCAAAAAGTTTAAAAATATGAGAAAGAAAATAAAATGCAAGCAAACCACAACAAAAGGAGTGAGAATACTATGTTGTGATCCACACTCAGTTCCCACAATCCTCTCTTTGGGTGTAGATGGCTCTCTTTGTCATAAGATCATTGAAACTGGCCTCAATCATCTCACTGCTGGAAAGAGTCACAGCCATCAGATTTGATCATTGTATAATCTTGTTGCCGTGTACAATGATCTCCTGGTTCTGCTCATTTCACTCAGCATCAGTTCATGTAGGTCTCTCCAGGTTTCTCTGAAATCATCCTGTTGATCGATTCTTATACAACAATAATATTCCATAACATTCATACACCATAACTTATTCAGCCATTCTCCAACTGATGGGCATATTCAGTTTCCAGTTTCTCGCCCCTACAAAAAGGACTATCACACACATTTTTTGCACATGTGGGTCCCTTTCCCTCCTTTAAGATCTCTTTGGGATATAAGACCAGTAGAAACACTGCTGGGTCAAATGGTATGCACATTTTGATGGCCTTTTGAGCATGATTCCAAATTGCTCTCCAGAATAGTTGGATCTGTTTCTGTTCACAATGCCACCAACACTGTATCAGTGTCCCAGTTTTCCCACATAACCTCCAATATCCTTCATTATCTTTTCCTGTCATCTTTCTTGGCTTACTTTTAATTGAGTGATTGCCAGACATTAAACTAAGAACTGAATATACAAAGAAAAGCAAAACAACAGGAGCTCATATTTTAGTGAAGATAACATACCAAAAATTTGTACATTACAAAATATGTACAAACCAATTGGAGATACTTAAGAACTGTTAGCAACCCTGATTCCAGAGAATCTACCTCTTGAAACAAAGATAAGACTCAAGGTACAGAATGAAACATATTCATTGGACATGGCAGCAGAGGAAGAATTTGTTTTGCTTGTTTATGCATATTTATTATTACATTTTTAATTTTTTTCAGTGGGGGATATTGAAAGGCAAAAAAGATTTTCAAGTAAAAACAATTAAAATTTAAAAATATGTCTACATATATGAATTTTTATAATAGAAGAACAAGATAATTTCAGAATCGGCAGTGGGAGAAGGGAAGGATAGAACAAGATTTGATAGATGGAATGTTGTTACATTCAACATAACTTTCCTTTCTCTCAACTCCCATAGCTATCTTATCATTTAGTACTTGTCATGTTTTGTATTAATGTTTACTTTTTTAATAACAGGAAATTTTAATGCTGGACATTAGGAAGTAGCATAGTACAGAGGAAAGAGAACTAGATTTCAAATCAGAGGGTTGGATGCTCAAATTTTGTAATTCTTGGTTCAAAACCTAATTCTGCCTGTAATTTAATTTTTCTGGATCTCAGTTTCTTCATCTTTAAAGGAGCTAGAATAGAGGATCTCTAAGGTTCCTTCCAGCTCTAAATTTAGAGTCCTTTATGTAATGCTTTACAATTCATAAACTGATTATATTTCTGTTGTCTTGGATGGTGAACTTCTTAATGGTGCTATACTTCTTTTTACTTTTCATAGGGCCTAGCAGTGCTGCAGATACAGCAAATATTTGATTGGATTGAATATGCTTTCATACAATATGGGAAATGTTTGGTTTCTAGCTCTAGTAAGAAAAACTCTTCACAGGCAGTTTTTGAAAAAGATAATGTGTCATCAAAATGAAACTATGTGAAATCTGAGCCTTAGTCTTACTCTTAAGAAAAGTCTTACTTTGATGTGTCCTTATTGCTTGACAACATCTGTACCACAGTGTTTTCTTTATGTAACAGGGTGATGCATTTCCCATTGTGTTTAGTGCTTCCTGTATTATACTGCAAAAATAAATAAAATGGTATTCTGTTCAATTCAACAAACACTTATTAAGTGTGTCTTCTCTCTAAGGCCTTGTTCTGAGCTCTGAGGAAGAAACTACAAAGATTAAATTAACCATTCTTACTGCCCTCAAGAACCTTATGCCTGTGTGAGCAGGAAGATAAAAGATAAGTAGGAATAATCATAATTTAACACTGAGCAGGGGTTCCAATTCTTTTTTTGTGAATTGGACCCACATTTGGCAGTCTGATGAAGCTTTTGGATACCTCAGAGGTTTCTAAATGCTAGAAAAAATACTAAATTTAGATTAAAGGTTAGTGAACATAAAGATGTATTTTTTTCCCTATCCAAGTTGAAGAACTCCCTGAAACTTATCATGGAATCCTTGGGGTACCAGACTCCAAATAAAGTGGAGTGGAGAAGAGAAAGTAGAGTAGAGAACAGAAGGGGAATGGAGAAGAATTCCAAAAAAAATAATTTCTGATAGTAGCATAAAAGGCATTTGAGCTAGTTTAAAGAATGGGTACATATTTTCAAATTAACTGTAGTAAGAAAAGGGTATCTCAGACATAATATGGCATGAAAAATGTTCCAAATCACCAATAATGAGAGAAATACAGATTAAAACAATTCTAGGAATCTACTTCTTATCCATCATATGGACAAAGTTGACAAAAGAGGATAAAGGAAAGTACTGGAGGAACTGTGGGAAAACAGGGTATGTTACTGCACTGCTGATTGAACTATGAATGGACCTAGCTGGTCTGTTCTGGACCAATTTCTGGCCCAGCAATTTTTGGACTATGGAAAAGTATATTTTTCTGGAAAGCATTTTTAAACTATGTCCAAAATAGCTATTAAACTATGCAATACTCTTTATCTCAATGATTTCACTACTAGTCTATCCCTCGCAGTGCCTAAAAAGAAAGGGTAAGGATCTGTGTGAACAAAAATAAAGTCTTTTTGCAAAAAATTGGAAAATAAGGGAGAGCTAATCAATTGAGGAACAGTTGGAGCAAGTGATATTTATGTTATGGAATACTATTGTGCTGAAAGAAATGATGGAAACCGTTTCAAAGAAACCTGAAAGGCTTATATAAATGATACAGAGCAAACAGGAACTGCCTTTTGTCTTTCTTTGTACACCTAGCACCTAACACAATGCCAACACACAGCAGACCCTTAATAAATGTCTACTGATTGAATGACTTAAGTGAACAGGACAATAATTTATATAACAACAACGTAAAGACACTTTGAAAGACTTTGGAACTCTGAACAATTTTTGTGGGCTGTTTTCTCCTGGTTCTTTGACTTGCTGGATCACTTCTTAGTTCCCTTTGCTGCTAATACTCCCAGGTCATATTCATTAATCAGGAAACTCTATCTTCTATCCTCTCTGCAGTAGGGCCTCCATTCTGGGAATGCTCTTGTTCCTTTCCTCTGCATCCTAGCTACCTTCAAGATTCAGTGCCTTCTCTTTGAGATTACCATTCTTCTACTCTGTATATGGCATGTGTGTATATGTTTAACTGCACACATTAGAATATGATAAGGAACAATGCCTTTGCCTTTCTTTGTATTCCCAGTGCTTGGCTCAGTGGCTTAGCACATACATGTAAACTGTTTAATGCCTCTAAGAAATCATGAAAAAGATCATACTATCCAACTAAAGAGTTGCTCTCAGACCTTCCTGATGGTACTGTGCCACCCCTTGTAGATTTGCTTTAATTCCTTATTTGTCATGGATATCAGTCAGACCTTTATTAGAGATATTTAATGCAGACATTTCTTTCCAAGCAATGTTTCCTCTCATTCTAGCTGAGTTAATTTTTTAATGGAATTGTTTTTTCCAATTTCATGTAATTGTTATTCCTTTTTGTTTTGTTATACAGTGATTTTTTTTTCAATCTTTTGAAATCTTTTCTATTTTTTTACTTGGTTAAGAATTTTCCCCTAGCCATATTTGTGAAATTATTCATTTTTTTAAACTAAAGTTTTCTATTTATAAATTAATTTCTTAGATGTACAGCACAAGACTTTTATCTCATTTTAAGTACTCAGTTAAAGATGAACAAGAAACTCTCGATGGCACAAAATGTTATTTGTCCTTTATTTTCAAAGGGGACCATGACCTCAGGGAGGTGATGCTATGACATGCAAGTGAATGGGATTTAAGTGAGAGGACTGAGCAAGATCACCTGTCTCACTTTCCCCTCCAGAGCCATCTGGATCCATTGATAAAACATAGATCAAGATGACTGGATTTAGAATGAGTAGGAGACCTTGACCTTTTTAAGTTAAGATCTTGAACAGATCTCAGTTATATTAAGGCTGAACCCATTCAGTGATTAAAGTTAGGAAGCAATTGAGGCAAAGAATCTTTTTCACCTAGTCCCCCCAAAAATCTAAATAAATGAATAAATGGGAAAGGAAGAACCTCAGGGTTTCTGGCCAAAGCAGAAATAATTTGATGACATAATCTAGACACTTTAAGCAAGCATAATTCTTTATCTAAGAATATAATATATTAAGAGAACAAACTTGCTACTAAATAATAATTAATCCATTAACTATAGACTCTCTTCATTGCTTCTTCAGGTTGTTACATCTCCCTGAGGAATTCTGATTAGTAAAAGCTTTTCAATGTTTCAACTCTTCCAAATTTCCTTCTAAAATATAATTTATAAAAATTCCATATAAATACAATGGAATACTTCAAAACAAAAAAGATAATAAGGAACCTTGTGAAGGGTTGTGTCTGATAGTTACATTGGAGAGTCCCTCTAAGATTCAATGGCTGTGGGACCATAGGCCAATAAGTAGCTTAACTTCTAAGTGTTCTAGTCAATTCCCTCAAACTCTAAGTGTCTATGGCATTAGTGGAAGAAGATTCTTCATTGAGGAGAACAACAAAGAAATGGTTTTACAAAAAGAAAAAAAAAAAAAGCATGACTTGGAATTACTCCCTAATGTACAAAGTGATATGAGAAAAACGTTTTCAGACGAATTATAAACTATTAAGACCTATATGAAAGACTGTTAAAAGATGAAAACCTAAACAAATGAAATTTTACCTAACACACAGCCAACTGACAAAGGTGGCAAGTAGAAATAGTTAATGCCATAGGGGTCAGGAAAGACAGGCACACTAAGATGCTATTGATATACCAGTCCAGATATTTTGGAATAATGAAAATGTCCACATCATTGACCTAGAGATCCCATTCCTAAGCATCTACCCCCAAGGAGATTTTTATGTACATGAAAATATTAAAAGCAATTTTCATGGGAGAAAAAACAAAAAGAAATAGATGCACTCTGAATTGGAGAATGACTAAACAAACTAGTACAAGGATGTAAAAGAATATTATTGTGCCTAAGAAACAATGACTATGAACCAATAATAAATGAACTGAGAAAAATCAAGAAAAGCTAGAAATATGCACAATGACTATAATAATATAAATGAAAAGAATAATAAAAACAAAACTAAGCTTGGATCTTTTCTCAAATTGGAGACGTGAGGCACTATAGTTATAGGTATAACATACGTAGTCAGACAAAGTAATTTTTGTGGCTTGCTTTTCCAATTTGCTTTATTTTTTCATCTCTGCTAGAAGTTGTTTAGACATATATAGTTTGTTCTGCCTGATGCCAAAACATGTGACTACTTAGAGAGCCTGCTTCTGGAAGTGTCTAATGATGTACCATTGGAGGTTTGGCTCTTCTTTATTTCAGAGCATTCTGAAAAATTCTGAAATTGACTTTTTTTTTCCGCTGAAGCAAGTTGGGGTTAAGTGACTTGCCCAGGATCACATAGCCAGAAGTGTTAAGTGTCTGAGGCTAGATTTGAACTCAGGTCCTCCTGACTTAAGGTGTGGTACTAGTGCTCTAACCACTGCACTACCTAGCTGCACCCTAAAACTGACTTCTGTCCAACTACCAAACACTGAAAAAACTTTAAAAATATTTCTCATTTAAAATAGGACAAAAAAAAAAAATCTTAAAAAAAAAAGATATCCCTGAAAACAAGGATAAACTGTTCCCCTTCACTCCTTCCTTCATTCTCTGCCTTCTGATATTGGAAGATATCTCTACTCTTGTATCCTCCTCTGACTGGTAAGTCCTCTCAGAATCTCCATTTTGCAAAAGTACAAGTCATGCTCACTGTCACCCTTTCCTGGTTCTTATTCGGTCTCAAAGACCTTCTCTATTATGTGAGGATATCTTCTGTTCCTCCCATCTCAAGTTCTCCAGCTCCCTTTTATGTGTTGTTTTCTCCTGTTAGAATATAAGCTTCTCGAAGGCATGGACTATTTCTCTTTTACTTGTATTTGTATTCTAGGCACAGTTCCTGAAGCATAGTAAACATTTAATAAATGCTTGTTGATTTGTAAAAACTGAGCTACTTAGATACAGAATAATGCTTTGTTCATATGTGTTGAACATATATGTGTTCACATAGGTATATACACAGAGACACACACACATATATATATCTGAAAATGAGAATAACAAATGAAGAGAATTAGTCTCTTAACTCCCAATATAAAATGTCACACTAAGAAAAATATATTAAAATCATTTCACCATATTACTACTCATGATGTTTTAAGAATTTGAAATAGTACTGAGAGTTACTAATACATGAATTATTCAGTAGTATTGAGATAAGAAATAGAACTAAAAGACATTTTCTTCTATATGCCCATCAAAATGCTTAAATTATCAGTGATTTAATAATTGACCACTTAGAGGTCCTAACTTACCCTGGAATTTCTATATAGTGGCATATCTGTTTCTTTCTATTTCTAACTTTAGTGAAAATTTGAATGAAACTAAAGAAAAATTTTATTGGATTTTACTTGAGCTGAAATAATTAAGAGTAGAAAACATTTATAAAGGGGGACATCAATGTTCCGTGATTCTTGTTTGTACTATTTTGATCTTCAGGTACAAAACTCTAAGATGTTTAGATCAGTATTTTACCTAAGATTTCTTAAGAAAAAAGGGTGGGGGCAGCTAGGTGACACAAGTGGATAGAGCACCAGCCCTAAAGTCAGGAGGACCTAAGTTCAAATCTAGTCTCAGACACTTAACACTTCCTAGCTGTGTGACTATGGACAAGTCACTTAACCCCAATTGTCTGAGCAAAAAAAGAGAAAAGAATAAAAAAAGGGTGAATTCTGTTAATGTCAAGAAAACAACATTCCTGAACATGTGATATACAATATTAACATAAAATACACTGGATGTTAACTCTATGTAATAACTACAGATAACTTTATTAATATTTTTATTGCCAATTTTAAGTAAAATGTTATGTATGTTGTTCCCATCCATTTCAAAATGATGAAATTTCATTTTGACTGAAAATATATCTGGGCATAATTTTATCTACTCAAAAATGCCATAGGTAAATGGTTGAAGAAAATGAATAAATTCTTCTCAAAAACAGAAATGCAACTACAGTCATGTGAAAACTACTCCAAATCACTAAAATTAATAGAAATACAAATCAATGTAACAGATTTTACCTCCCACCCTGAGCATTGGTGATGACAAAGATAGAAATAGTTGATGAAAAAAGACTTAAAAAAACATACCATTGTAACTATGAATTATTGTCTCCTCCATTAGACTGTGAGCCTAATACAGCTTAATACAAAATTATACTGGCACTTAATAGGTCAAATAAATACTGATTTACTGATAGAGCTTCTTGAGGGCAGGGATTGCCTTTGCCTCTTTTTGTATACTCAGCACTTTGCATAGTACATGGCATATAGTGATTAATAAAAGTATGCCGCCTGAATTGTCCCAACCATCCTGGAAGGCAAATTAAAATTATGGCCTTATTTTTATATTAAATTGATTAAAATGTCCATGCCCTATGATTTCTCCCCCCCCCCAAATCATGAGGTTAGATATACATTCAACAGAGATCAAGGAATATATACATGTATGTATTATATATGTATATATACACACACATTATATATATAATATATATGTATATAATGCATATAATCAAATAGAAGAGTAGTAGCAGTAGTTATTATTTTATGGTGGCAAAGATCTGGAAATAAAGTAGATGTCCCACTCATTAGAAAATTACTAGACATTTTCATGTACAAATATAACATAATATTACTCACTGAGATATTATAAATATGAAGATTCAAAGAAAAATCATGACATGAACTGATAAAGAATAAAGTATATATAATTATAACAGTGCAAATGTAAAGAACAATAAAACAAAACTGAATGAACATCAAACTGAATGCGGTGGAATTATAATGACCCAGGTTGGTGAGAGAGTAGAATTGAAAAATTCACCCTTCTCCATTGCAGTAGTGGGAGACTATACGCTTGACCATATGCAGACGAGGAGTGGAATATTGCATGTACTTTCAGATATAGTTAATGGGTTGATGTGTTTTGCTGAGAAGTGTATGCTAAAGATATGGAGGAGAGAAATATTCTAAAATAAATGTGATGTAAAAACAAAAGCATCATTTTTTGAAATAAAAAAGGATATGTAGATTTACTATATTAAGAGTCAACATTTAGAAAATGCCTATTTCACTTATCCCCTATCTTTCAACATTCATCAGGAGAAAAAAATGCATATACTATGGAACAAATGCATTTAAGTCAACTGAACCTAAAGATGAGCAAAGGGGAAATCTGTTTATCATTTGCTACTTTTAGTGCTGCTTTTTTCAAATCTCCATGAGCAATTACAGCCCACAATATGCTAGAAATTTCATAGAAAGCTTGGTATCAGTTAGCAAATGCTTTGCCAACTTCAGAATGACAATCCTGTTTCAATCCAGCTGAAATTTGTTCTAAATTATCCTCAATTCATAAGTATACTCTGAGATTAGAGAAGATAACATTTTAGGAACAGTTCTAAGATCCACTTAAGTCAGTCTCCAAAATATTTTGGTTGTCTTGGGATTTCCATGAACTAAGAGTGACCCTAGGTTTGGGCTAGAACTTTTAGGGCTGCTCTAGAATGAAGGGGACATTGGTCCCATTTTAGATTTGATTTCTGCATATAAACTAAAGTTTAACTGGACCCTTAAGTTAAGAATTTACTAAAGTATTGGTGATTTAACTAGGCTACAATTATGCTTCTATTTGTAGGAAGGATAATGATTCAATAGTTGTAATGACAAAGCAAATGAGAAAGGCTCAACCAACACTTTATCAAGCAATCATACCATTGGGCTACTTAGCTTCTGACTAAGCTATTTCCCATTACTGCGTTTTCATATCAGATCTGTAAAGAAAGCTAGTAGGTATGCTCTCATTTCTGCCCAAGTAATCAGCTACTTATGTGATTCTTTAACTCAACTTAGAAAATAAAGGCTTCTCTGGATATTTAAGTAAAATGTGGCACTTTTCCTATCAATCAAAAATGTATACACATGAAACATTAACTCATAAAAGCATTCATGAGACTAATTTATGTATGTTGCCTATGTTGCTAAGGTTACTAAATTATGGTTAGCATTTTGAAAGTTTTCTCAGAATAGCACAGTGATCTGAATCTAAAATCTTTCATAAGGTGTAACTTTCCAATGATAAATGAGAGACAGGAAGTAAATTGTGAATTCAACTACATCTTGAGTTCCTTTTTGTTATCAGCAGATTTAAAAAAACTTTGTGTCTTTCCTGGTTCTCTTCCCTCCTCTCTCTATGCTACTTTATTTGATGATCTCATCAGCTTCCATGGATTTAAATGAGTCTCTAAACTAATGACTCAAATTTTCCTATCCTTCCCTAACCCCTTTGCTGACCTCTAATCTCATATCTCCAATTACCTTTCAGACATCTCAAAATGGATGCCCACTGCACATGTTTAACTATGTCCCCCCCCAAAAAAAATTACTTTTCCTCTAAACTCTCCCCCATTCTCTTTCTCTATTAATTTAAGGGGCACTATTATCCTCCCAGCCCCTCAGGTTCCCAGCCGAGAAGTCATCCTGGACTCCTTACTCTCTCTCACCCCACATCCAAGTTGTTGCCAAGGCCTATAGATTTTCTCTTTGTGATCTCTCTCAAATACGCCCCTTTCTGTACACAGCCAGCACTTTGGTACATCACCTCACACCTGGATTAGTACAATAGCTGCTGATGAGTCTGCCTACCTCATATTTCTACCCATTCCAATCTATTCTCATACAGCCTCTAAAATGATTTTCTTAAAACAATTGTTACCCTCCTACTTGACAAATTCCAGTGGCTCCCTACTGCTTCTAGGATCAAATACAAAATGCTCTATTAGGTATTTAAAGTTCTTCATAACCTTGGGCCTCTCCCACATCCAATCTTCTTACATATTCTTTTTTTTATTCAACAATATTTTATTTTTCCAACTACATGTAAAGATAGCTTTGAACATTCATTTTTAAAATTCTGAATGCCAAATTTTCTTTTCTCCTTCCTCCTTTACCTCTCCCCTCCCCAAGACAGCAAGCAATCTGATATAGGTTTTACATGTACAATCATTTTAAACATATTTCCATATTAGTCATATTGTGAAAGAAAAATCAGAACAAAGGGGGAAAACCACAAGAAAGAAAAAGCAAAGAAAGTAGTCAAAAAAAAAAAAAAAAAGCTGAGAAAAACTGGGGTCTATTATAGTTAATCACATAATCTTGCTGTTACTGTGTACAATGTTCTCCTGGTTCTGCTCACTTCACTCAGCATTAATTCATGTAAATCTTTCCAGGCTCTTCTAAAATCACCCTGCTCATCATTTTTTATAGAACAGTAATATTCCATTACATTCATATACTTTAACTTAGTCATTCCCCAACTGATGGGCAGCAAATAAATTTCTAATTCCTTGCCACCACAAAAAGAGCTGCTATAAACATTTTTGTACATTTAGGTAGGTCCTTCCCCAATTTTATGATCTCTTTGTGATGCAGACCCATTAGTAACAAACTGTGGGGTCAAATGATTTGCATAGTTTGATAGCCCTTTGGGCAGAGTTCCAAATTGTTCTCCACAATGGCTAGATTAGTTCACAATTCTATCAACACTGTATCAATGTCCCAGTTTTCCCACAGTTCCTCCAACAGTCATCATTATCTTTTCCTGTTATCTTAGCCAATCTGATAGATATGACATGAATCTCAGAGTTGAATTAATTTGTATTTCTCTAATCAAGAGTGATTCAGAGCATTTTTTTCATGACTCTAGATGGATTTAATTTCTTCATCTGAAAATTTCCTGTTCATATCCTTTGACTATTTATCAATTTGGGAATGAATTATATTCTTATGAATTTGAATCAGTTTTCTGTATATTTCAGAAATGAGGTCTTTATCAGAAATATTTGTTGTAAGGAAGCTTTCTGCTTCCCCTCTCATCTTGGCTGCATTGGTTTATTTGTGCAAATCTTTTTAATTTAATGAAATCAAAATTATCCATTTTGCATTTCTGGTTCTTCTTTGGCCTTCTCCAGAGATCTGAGAGAGAAACTATCCCTTGCTCTCCTAACTTGCTTACAACATCATCCTTTATATCTTTATGTTTTGACCTTATCTTGGTATAGGATGTGAGATGCTGTTCTATGCCTAGTTTCTGCTACACTATTTTCCAGTTTTCCCAGAAGTTTCTGTCAAAGAGTGAGTACATATCCCAGAAAATGGACGCTATGGGTTTATCAAACACTAGATTACTACAGTCATTGAATGTTTACATTTTTTTTTTTAAATACACCTTACTTCTCAACATATACTCTTCAATCCTGGGATATAGACTTCTTGGCAGCTCCATAAGCAAGACACTCATCTGTTGGCTCCAGGAATTCTTTCTGGCTATCTCCCAACCTTAAAATCTCTCTCCTTCCTTTGCTCTGAGAAATGATCTCCCTGGTTTTAAGTCCATACTAAAATCCCATCTTTTATATAAAGGGAGTCTTCCTCTGACTGTTTTAATTCTTGTGCTGTCATTCTATATATTATTTCCTTTTTAATTTTGTATATAGCTTGCTTGTTTTATTTATATTACCTGCATTATTGTTGTCCTTATTCAATTTAAGCTCCACGAGAGTAAGGACTATCTTTTGCCTCTTTTTATACCTTCAGCAGTTAGTATGGTGACTGGCCCATTTAATGATTGATTTATAAAAAAAAATTTCAGGTTTTGTTTGATTTCAGGACATTTCCTACATAACACCTCATTTTGACATAAGCAATAGGATCTCTATACTCTGAGAGGAAGATGGTAGTTAAAATAAAGGAACTGAGTATCACAAAAGCAGAAATTAAAACAGATATTCAACTTCTAAATACATTTTCACTTATAATTTGAAACAAAACCATTTTGGTCAGCTACTAGAAATATTCTGCCTAGCTTAAATGACTCGTAAGTTTTTAGGTTGTACATCACAAGAAGTGTAGACTTCTTTCTATGTTTTATCACATTAACAATCCAAAATGTGAATATTTAATAAAGTCAATAACAAAGAACATGCATACATATAGAAAATAAATATCTTATGTACACAGGCATAAAATATGTATCTTCATGAATGTTTGCATGTGTCTTCTTAAAATACTATTAGATGATCACACTACTTTTTTATCTCAGCATCACATTTCTCTAAAATCTCATCTTGGATATTTCAGAGATTCAGAGATCTAACAGTTGGAAGGGTCATTGAGTACCAAGCCCTTCATTTCAAAGATAAAGAAACTGAGACTGAGGAAGGTGAAGTGACTGAGAAAATATCTGAGATAAAATCTGAACTCATGTCTTCCAGATTCTAAGCCCATCTTTATCTATTGTATCACTTATCTTCAATGCCAAGTAAAAATATTTCAAGTCTTTATTTTCTCTCTAAATGTCCTATATTTGTCCATTTTCCTCAGCAACACTGATGAATTTAAGAGAAGTTTTTAAAATGATTTGGATAATATCTATGACAGAGGGAAAAAATTAAATAAGGAATAGAATTCTAATCTAAGAGGAATCCAACAGAAGCAAAACTAATATAAGCGATTTAAAAACAAAAAAATATTAACTAGAGAAGGCCACATAAGGTAGAATATACAGAGACCAAAGATTTGAAAAACTGTTGTTTATACATATGCAAAACTCCATCATTCACAGACAGTAGGAGTTAAAATAGGTATATCCATCTCTTGAAATTTTATCCATTTTACTGAATTTACTCACATTCAGACATCCTGGGAACAATTCCTTTACTTTGAAAAGTTTCATTCTTTCTGAAGACTTTCAAATGAAGGAATCTGGATAGCCACTGAAGTTTTAATAATTATTATTAAGAAGAAAATTTGCTTCCAAGATAGGGAAGATATTTCTTTAGAAATCTAACTGTAACATTGTCAACCTTGGCCACAATACCCACTTCCCTTGAAAACATGCCAATAGTTTGATGTTTTAAAAGGCTACAGATGCCCATAGGTATACTCCCTTTCCAAATGATTTTTACCTCTAGAGAACCCATTTGGCACTTCTGAAACAGTTCAACATAACATTGTCTTTTGCAATATTCCAGAATATGAAGCAAATAACATTGTTGCTAACAAGAAATTCAAGAAAGAGGGCTATGTGATGATTAAGGAAAAAAATGAATAAAATACTTGTGACTGATAATTCTAAAGAACTCTGAAAAATAAAATTCATACCAAACATAATTTTATCAATATTTGGTTGCAATTTTAATACTAAGTTGGAAACAATAGGATGCATTCATGACAAAAGGTAGTTAAGTACAGATAAAAATACCATGGTTAGACTAGAAAATTTACTTTAGATTATGGTCAGATTTCCATGGAAAAAAGAAAGAGCACATACAGCTCACTATACAGTTTTAGAGATCAACAACCAGCACTTTAGGCATCGTAGGCATCACCATAAATCACCAAAGCCACTTATCTAGTACATAGTAATAAAATTTGAATATTCCTAAGCCATAAAAAAGCTCTGTTCTGATGAAGGATAGGTAGAATGGCTATTATAATTATTTTTCCCAATTTATGGAAATCTTCCTATGCTTCTTTGAATTCTTCATTATTTCTTATAGTATATTAATATGTCACTATATTCATATATCACAATTTATTTAATGTTTCCCTAATTTATACTGCCTCTATTTTATTGTTATTATCCCTTGCCCCCATCCATCCCTAATACTGCCAAAGGAAATAATATTTCTCATTCTTACATTTGGTTTTGTTAGAACTCTGTTCAAAATATCTGATGGGTCTTTGTAATCAAGATGACAGTAAGAGAGTTCAGAGGAAATCAGACTCCTTTCATATTCTCATTTTCACCACCTCTAAGAAAAGGAACCATCAAAGAAGAAGAAAATAACGATTAAGTAAAAGAGAAAATGAGTATAACAACAAAGAATTAAAACAATTTACATCTTCATATTACTATATACAATATAGCTGTTCTCTTCATTTTTGTTCTCCTTAAAGTCTCCTTAGGGCCATTTCTACTTCCTTTTTAAACACCTTGGGGACTGTGATGGTTTGATGTTTCTACTATTTGATGGTTCTACTATTTGTGATGTTAAAAAAAAAAAGTTTCTTGTAATGCTAATCATTTCCATTTTTATTCTGTTTAAATCCTATCATGTCCTCAGTATGACTACTTAGTTAATTTTCTTTGCCAAGTTTTCTTTAGACTGATTTTAGCCATCTCTGCTTCTCTTATCGTAATATTCTTATTGTAATGCAGAAGGCATTCCTTCAAGTCTTCTCTCTCCAAGTGCAGGAGGCAGGAAAGCCATCACGAGGCTGATCAAAGATGGAATCCTCTGTGGCTGACTTTGTCCTTAGTTTAAATGCTCTATTACAATTACATCAACTGTACAACTATTACATCACCATGCTAAGTACTAAGTCTATATAAACTAAATAACCATTGTCTTATCAATTCCACTAAGTTCGCACCTTGTTGTAGAATTAAATCAATCATTCTAACCCTTAATAAGTATTTCTTCAAAGTTCCTGCCCTTTACATCTTATGAGATACTGCTCATAATAGTCCATTATATCCTCCTTTGAAACATTTTTGCAGGTGAATTTATATTTTAAACTGGGGCCTTTTTTTTTTTTTTTTAAAGCAGCCATCACCCTCCCTCCATTTGCCAAAAAAGTCAATGACAGCAATTGCAAGATTACATGATGATTAATTCTGATGGACGTGGCTTTTTTCAACAATGAGATGATTCAGGCTATTTCCAATGGTCTTATGATGAAAAGAGTCATCTGCACCCAGAGAGGGGAGGGTGGAAACCAAGTCTGGATCACAACATAGTATTTTCATTCTTTTTTTGTTGTTTGTTGATATTTTGTTTTCTTTTTCATTTTTTACCTTTTGTACTTGTACAAGTACAAACAAGTACAAACAAGTACTTTGAACAAGTACAAACAGAAAGAGTAGCCAAAAGTAGATCATCCTACCATCCATCGCACAAAAAAGCAGAAGTAGCATTCATAATAACTGGAATGAGATAAATTCTAACAGAAACACTAACAGGGAAAAATAAGGACAGAATAGTCTATTCTATTCTATTTAAAATGAAGATAGAGCAATTTTAGCTTTTAAGTAAATATTAATCTAATTCTAATTCTAAATTTATAAAGGAGAAGCTCAGTCACAAAGAACTGTTTTATATATATATATATGTATATATATATATATATATATATATACATATATATAATAATCAATAATTATTTCTAAAACGCCTATTATGAATCACATACTATATTTCATACTAAGTCTACAACAGCAAAAAAAAAAAAAAAAAAAGAAAGTCCCTGTTTTCGAGGATGTTCTTCTCTTCATATAAGAGAGGAAATAACATGTAAATGTACAAGTAAAAACCAAACATCTACAAGTTAAATATTAGATATATAAAATAGTCTAGGGTGTGTGTGGGGGGAGGGGAGTTCAGCAGCTTGTTGGATCAGAAAAGGCCTTAGGTAGGAATTGTCCTGCTGAGCTTTAAAGGACACTAGGGATTGAAGAAGTAAAGGCAAGAAGAGAATCCATTTCAGGCCTGGCAGAAGAACTTCTGCCAAGGAATGGAGTTTAAGATGGAATTACATGTGTGAGGGTCAGAATTACTACTAATGCCTTGTATATCTGAAAAGTAGGCTAGAGTCAGACTGCAAAGGGCTTGAAATGCCAGGACTTTTAATTTTATCCTACAAGCAACAGCAAAAGCAGTGACAAAATGAAACTTATCCTTCAGCTGTGTGGAAGATGCACAGAAGAGAAGACTGGGGGCAAGGAGATCAACCAGGAGGTTTTTTAACTACAGTTTCTGGCAAGTACTGATGAAAATCTAAGGAGGGTGTTAGCTCTATGAATCTCCTTTTTTCTCAAGTTTTACCCCAGCTGAAAATGTTCTCACTCCTTTTCTTAGAACCAATGAGTTAAATCTGTCTTTTAAAAACTAGCATTCTCTGCTTTCCTTTCCTTGTCCATCTTGGTTGATAAAAACTCTTTCTCAGATGTCTCAGAGCACCTTAATACAGCAGATTATAATTAGCTATCTCTATATTTCACCCCTACCTCTGACTAGACTACTTGAGGGCAGGAAAGGTGTAAAAGCTCCTAAAGGGCCATTTGGTATTAATTTTGAGAATGTGTGCAAGTCATTTCCTTCTTCTTCATAGGGATAATAAAAATACATTACCACCCTCACAGGCTGTTTAAAATATAAAACTTTCTTAACTGTAAAAGTTTCCATGTGAATTATTAGTATATTGTATCTTACAATCTCCCTAGAACCTACTATAGTATGCTAGACACACAACAGATATTTACTAAATGCTTTTTGGAATTGGATTCTTAATTCTATTATTTGTTGAACAGATAATAAAGTTGGTCTGTTTAAAAAAAAAGAACTGGCTGGCTGGTATTTCAACTACTTGTTCCCCATTTCAACCATCCTTCACAACTTGTGTATTTCTACATCATCACCCATCATTTTCAACACTAAGATGATGACTTAATTTTTTAAATCACTGCATCAGTGTCTAGACCCTCTTTTATCTGATTATTATCTTTGATCATGGGTTAGGTTGAGACTGTTTTTCATATTTACACACTAAAACACAGAAACAGAAATGACAGATTGTGAAAGAAACATTTTATTAAAATCTGCCATTTGACCAGCCATCCAACCAAATTAATTAAAAAAAGAAAAGTTATTTCATTTTGTAGTTCAATCTGTGTCTACGCACTCACTCACTTTGTCTCTTCTTTCTGTGTCTCTGTCTGCCTGTTTCTCTGTGTGTCTTTCTCTGTCTCTGTCTTTCTGTCTCTCTACTTTCCTTGTATATTTTGTGTAATCATGTTTTCTCAGTTTGTGTTTTGAGCATCCCTATTATCACAAATAGCTCTTCAAATTTGAATTCTTTTTGTTATGTTTACTCATTCTTCCTCTCAACATTTTGTCTTTGATTTTATGTGGGAACCAGGTTCTGAACAATTCTGAATGAAATATTTTGCATCAATTTGTATCTTTTTTCGAGTCTGTCTGCTTTCTTGGGACTAGTGACTGTCACTATTCCAAGATAGCAGAATCATCTCAAGCTAGGGACTTTCAGTTTTTCATCCACTTAAAGCAGTCTGTTTCAAGGACAAAATCTAAACACTACCCTCTTTGTTTGAGCTCAAGTCCTTGGCCTGATTTGTATCTAGGCAATACAACTGTGACCTTGAACTTGGATGAAGTTCCAATAGACTGCTGCTCATTCAATCATTATTAGCTACTTATAAAACATTTCAGGTTCAGAGTGCAAGAAGTATAGGCTTTCCCACTTTGGTTTGAGATAAGTTATTTTTTTATTTGCCAAATCTAATGGTCTTAACTCAGTCCTTATCCTTCTTGATCTTTCTACAGCTTTCTGACATTCTCAGTTACCTTCTGTTTGATATTTTTTTTCTCTAGCCGGTCATGAAACTGCTCCCTCTTGGTTTTCCTCATTGTCTTCCTTCCTCTTTCTCTCCTGCTCTGTTGGACCCTCACTAACCATGAGGATCCCCCCAAACTCTGCCCTGAGTCACTCTCTTCCATACTTTAATAGTGTCTGACAACCTGTTCTCTTTGCACCATATAGTGCAGATGAGGTGGGAAGCATGATTCATCACTGGTCTTCTAATAATAGTGGCTATTTATTGCATTGATCAAAGTTTTTAAGTTTTTCTTTATAGTCATTATGGAAATTATTTTTATAAATTTATCTGAAACTTCACTTTACATTGGTCCATACAAGTTTTTCCAAAATTCTCTAAATCCATTTCTTTCCTATTTCTAACATATAATAATGCTTCATTATATTAATGTACTATAATTTATTCAACCATCCTCTAAATGATGAATACCAACTTTATTCCCAGATCTTGGCTACAACAAAAATTACTTCTATATATTTTGGTACATATAGATCCTTCTTTTCCTTTTCCTTCCTTTGTGGGGTACTTGCCTCAAACTATACCCAAAGTATCCAACTATACCAAAAGGGCTATAAAAACTGCATACCCTTTGATCCAGCAGTGTCTCTACTGGTGTGTATTCTAAAAAGATCATAAAAGCTTGAACAGGACCCCCATATGCAAAAATGTTTGTAGCAGCCCTTTTTGGAATGGCAAGAAACTGGAAACTGACTGGATACCCATAAAGTAGTGAATGACTGAACAAGTTATGGTATATGAATGTAGGGGAATACTACTGTTGTATAAGAAATTTCAGAAAAGCCTAGAAAGACTTACATGAACTGATGCTAAGTAAAGTGAGCAGAACTAAAAGAACATTATACACAGTAACAAGAAGATTATGTGATAACCAACTGTAATGGTCTTGGCTCTTTTCAACAATGAGTGATTCAAGGCAATTCAAATAGACACAATTCCAATAGACATGTGATGGAAAGTACCACCCACATACAGAGAATGTATGTTTGAATGTAGATCAAAGCATAGTATTTTCACTTCTCATTGCTGTTGCTGTTTGTTTATTGTTTTTCTTTCTTGTGTTTTTTCCCTTTTGATATGATTTTTTTTTTCTCAGCATGACAAATATGGAAATATGTTTAGAAGAAGTGCACACGTTTAACTTGCATTAGATTGCTTGCTTCTTGGGGAGGAAGAAGGGGAGGAGAGGGAGAAAAATTTGGAACATAACATTTTGCAAAGATGAATGTTGAAAACTAATTTTCCATGTATTAAAAAAAAAAGTATCATTAACATTTTTTTTTAAATTGAAGTACAAACAACAATTAAAAAAAATATTTCCCACAATTAACTGTTTCTGTTCTTACATTGGTGTGTGTGTGTGTGTGTGTGTGTGTGTGTGTAAAATCTTTTCAATTTTTTTGCACAAACAAAATTATTCATTTCTTACATAGGAAAGAGTATGGAATTTGGAGCAAAAGTCTTGAGTTCATATCCCCTTGGACAAGTCACTCAACTGTCTTTTGTCTCAATTTCCTTATCTATAAAATGAAAGTGTAGGAATAGATAAAGCTCTACGGTCCCTTCTATTTCTAAATCTATTAATCATATGATCCATTTTTAATCAAAAACTCTTTCCCTATCCATGATGAAAATTATCTTTTAGTCCTGTTCGTGGGTAAGTTCCTCCCATTAATATCCACAATTACAATTATTAATTATCTATTTCTCTTAATCATAAACTCTTCCTCTTTCCTCTCTTGTTTTTTCATAATGACACAGTAAAAAAAAAAAGGGAAAAAAAGGTTGTAAAAAGAGAAGGAATAAAATAAATTGACATCACTAATATCATGCTTCATAGCAAACATTTGAAATCACCCTCTCATACTAAGAAAGTACACCAAGGCCCTACAATTCCAGTTATGAACTGCCTTAGCTATATGTGATTTTGACACTTGAGTATCATTATCACTGAACTTTAAACAAATATCTGCTTTTTCTACCTTCTGTACACTAGCTGAATTTGTGAAAAAATATGGATTTGGTGTCTGGGAAAATGTCTTATAACCATTATTCTTGCTATGCCATTTTAATAAATTTCTTTGCTATAGCAAGGGGGAAAAAGATGAGAAAAGATTTCTGGTTAAGATGACTACATGAAAAACAAAATACAGCAGCAAAAAAATGAAAATATGAAAGATTCTAGAGGAGCCCAATTTTCTCAGATATATTCCAGCAAATACCTTTAAAGGATGCCACATGAATTAATGATTGAGAAATATAATGAATATTCAATATTCACTATGGAGCATGTTATCAGTGATGGATGTCTTCTCATTTTTATGATAGGCTTCAGATATACACAATTGTGGAATAAGTTACTAGGTTGTTATTTTTCTTTTTGTAAAATGCTTATATACATGCTAGCCAAAAATAATAATTATTATATTTAATATTCTACAGGTTATTGTGCAAACGGATTTTTAAAAACTGTTTTTTGTAGTTGACTAAAAATAGTAGAATGGGAGTACATCATCTGTTAGATCACTGAAAATAGCTAAGTAGACAGGAAAAAAGAGATATAGGTATGTCATTCTGTTCCTACATGATTTTATTCTCTTCTGCCAGGTCTTTATGTTTTAAAAGTTTTTTTTTTGTCCCACAAAGGTTAGAGATTATGCATATTTGGTTAAGGCATCTTTAAATTTTTATTTCTTCTTTTTTAAATTATCAAATATTTATTTTTCCTTTCTTTCATTTTTTTCTCCCTTTGGGAAAGAAAAACAAAATCCTTTTAACAGATCTTCCATCATAACACTTTTCTACATTAGCCATGTCTCAAGATTTATGTCTTATTTCACAACATACCTCTTGATTAAGGGGTTGTGAGCATTGTTGGTCCTCCGAAATTATGATTGGTCATTACATTGATCAGAATTGTTAAATCTTTCAAAATTGTCTTTACAATGTTATCATATAAATTATTTTCCTGGTTCACTTCACTCTGAATCAGTTCATACAATATTTTCCAAGTTTCTCTGAGCCTATGCCTTCTTAAAATTCTCATGGCAAAATAGTATTCCATTCAATCTTTTTACCTTGATTTTTTCCAATTGATGGGAATTCCATTTGCTGTTTTCTGCTATCAAAAAAGAGCTGCTAGGATGAATACAGAGAAGCTTGGAAAGACTTACATGAACTGATGCTAAGTGAAATGAACAGAACCAGGAGATCCTTATATACTTCAACAACGATACTGTATGAGGATGTCTTCTGATGGAAGTGGATTTCTTTGACAAAGAGACCTAATTCAGTTTCAATTGATCAATGATGGACAGAAGCAGCTACACCCAAAGAAAAAAACACTGGGAAATGAATGTAAACTGTTTGCATTTTTGTTTTTCTTTCCGGGTTATTTTTACCTTCTGAATCCAATTCTCCATGTGCAACAAGAAAACTGTTTGATTCTGCACACATATATTGTATCTAGGATATACTACGACATATTCAACATATATAGGAGTGCTTGCCATCTAGGGGAGGGGGCGGAGGGTGGGAGGGAAAAAATCGGAACAGAAGTGAGTGCAAGGGATAATGTAAAAAAATTACCCTGGCATGGGTTCTGTCAATAAAAAGTTATTATAACAAAAAAATAAATAAATAAAAATTTTTTTAAAAGAGCTGCTATAAATATTCTTTTGTACATATGGGTACTTTCCCTCTTTCTTTGATAGTGCAGTTTTAAGCAACTAAGGATTAAAACTGCTCTAAGATTTTTTAGGGCATTCTATACATAAAGACTTAATGGAAGAAATCAAAACCATGTACAAAGAGAAAGAAGAAAGCATCAGTCCTGTCATCCCATCTGCAAGTAGCATAACTTCAAAGGTACCTTTAGTGAGTCTGAAGATGATCCAGTATGACTCACCCAAAAGTTCATAAGGACTGTTTGTGTCTGATCTGTGGCAGAGCATTCCCAACTCATACTGGTCTGATGAGCCACATGTGGACACACTAACTTGATTCTAACACATCAATTCTCTTTGACAATGAAGGACAAGTATGACAAGTATCCAATCATAAAAATAATTTTATCTACCTGCAAAACAATCCATCAAACATTAAATGTAATCAAACCAAAAAACCCATTACTAACTGAATTCAATATAAATGTAAAGAGATGTGACATAATAATGAAATAATAATAGAATATAATGACAAAATAATTACTAACATAATTTTTTTGGCCAGATCTATGATTTCATTAGTGTAAAAAGTTCCTAGCAAGTAAACTTAACTTTGTATCTAATAGTTGGAGAGAACTATGAGGGTCACTGAGAAGTTAAGTAATTTGCCCCAAATCACAAAGCCAGTTCATGTTTGAGGCTGGACATGAATCTTCATGACTCCAAAGCTGGCTCTCTATCCACTTTACCAAAATTCTTCTATTAGAATAATTATCATTATTAAATAAACTGAGGTCCAGAGAGCTCAAGTGACTTACCAATGGTCATTCACTAGTAAATGTCAGAGGGGAAACCCAGTCAGGGTTTTTTGACTCCAGAGTTCATCACACTATCTACTATAATGGTTTCAAACTCTGGCTGCATATCGACTTAGAAAAATGCAAATTAACATTATTTATGCTGTGTTTTTATTTATCTTGTTAAACATTTCTGAATTACATTTTAATATGGATAGGGCTACACTGGAATTTTTTGGGTCAGGTGTCTGATACTTCTCCATTATAATACTTTAATTTGTACCACAGCAACAACTTTTTCTTAATTCCTTGTTGATTCATCTGAAATGCTTCAAGAAATGTAGACTGTGCTAGTAAAAGTGATAGTATGAAGAATATAATTTTCTTGAACTCAGAATTAAAGTAAAATTAGATATATCTTCATGACTAGAGGTCTATAAAACCTAACAATATACCCTAGCAAAAGCTGAGATCTCATCAGATACTCAAGGTCATCATCTTTAAGTTTTCACAAAACTTCAATCAAAGGTGTCTTCAAAATGATCCTCTAAGACATTATACAAATAGTACCATAAAATGCTTTAAGATTTCAAAAGTAAATTATGAAACAGTACCTAATATATTCAAGATTTCTGGTATGGCATGTGTCAAATTTTATGACAAAAGCATCTCCTCTCTCTAGTGACTAGAGGGAAAACCTATTTAATCACTTGCTTTTTTGAACAGTTTAATGTTGTTTGTAAATTTTTGCCAATATAGTCATCTAGTGGCTGATAACATTACTGCAGATAAAGGCTTTAATCTTCAAAACACAACAAAATAAAAAAAAAAAAAAAGACTGCTCAGGTTCTTTTTTTAGGGTGTAAAAAAATGCCATTTTTATATGTTTGATAATTGGCTCATATCTAAATGCTGTAAGTAAATACTGCTATATATGAAAATAATTAACTCTTATTAGTAAGTGCTTAAAGGAGATAGAAGGGGATAGGTTCAAGGAGATAGGCATAGTGAATAATTAGTTAGTCTTGGCAAGAAGTGTCACCTTCGTCTTCTGGATTGGAAGCCAAACTTCAAGGAAACAGATAATGTGGTACACATGCTATTTGAGATATAAAAGAGGGAAATGAGAATGATCAGCTTCAAAAAGCATTTGCTGAGAGAGGGTAAATTGAACCGAAGTTGGTGGCCTAAGAAACTTTAAACTAACTTCTCTTGGAAACGTGATATGAAGTCAATCAGAAATGAGTAGAGAATTGTCTCTGGTTTTGAGGACCCTGTAGAAGTTAAATAACATGAATTTGTAGTAGATGCAATGCCTATGTTTTTGAGATTTTCTTGAACTATATTCAGTGATTCAAAAGAAATCAAGTGGAGAGGTACACTAACAGAAGAAATAAACAGAAACTACAGAACACGAAGGGACCAAGTAATTTAAGAGTGAAGGACAATGCCTTGTATTGGTTAACTACAGGATTAATATTATTGAAGCAAATAAATGAGGATGGACAAGAACTCCTTAGAGAATGGATCATGGAGAACAGAGGACACTGAGAGATCAGAAGTTGTGGTGAAATAAGAATATATGAGCACCAGTTCTGAAGTCAGGAGGACCTGAGTTTAAATCTGGCCTCGGATACACCACTTCCTAGCTATGTGACCTTAGACAAAGTCACTTAACCCCATCTGCAAGAGAGAGAGAGAAGAAGGAAGAGGAGGAGAAAGAGGAGGAGGAGGAGGAAGAGGAGGAGGAAGAGAGAAAGAGAGACAGAGAGGGAGGGAAGGAAGAAGGGAGGGAGGGAAGAAAGGAGAGAAAGAAAGAAAGAAGGAAGGAAGGCAGGAAGGAAGATGGTAGATGTAGACAATTTTCAAACAAAAAAATTTAAATCCATCTATAGTCATATGAAAATATAGTCTGAATCACTATCATTTGGGGAACAGATGAGGCATTTGAATACTATTGTTCTATAAGAAATGATGATCAGGTTGATTTCAGAAAAGCATGGAAAGACTTATATGAATTGATACTGAATGAAGTCAACAGAACTAGGAGAACATTGTACACAGTAACAGGAAGATTGTGTGATGATCAATTATGACAGATTTAGCCTTATTCAGCTATATTGTGATCCAAAACAATTCCAAAAGACTTGGAATGGAAAATGCTTTCCATATCCTTAGAAAGAACCATAAAAGAACTTTTTTTATTGCTTTTTTCCTTTTGTTCTGATTTTTCTTTCACAACATAACTACTGTTTATTTTTAAAATGAGTATCTATATATAACCTATATAAAATTACTTATTGTTTGGGAGAGGCAGGAGGGAAGGAAGAAAAAAAATTGAAATTCAAGATCTTACAAAAGTGAATGTTGAAAACTCTACATGTAATTGGAAAAAATAAAATACTATGAAATGAAAAATAATAAATATTAACACTTTTAATTACCAAAAAACAACCAAAAACTATATACTCAAAGAGTTTATTATCTATGGGGGAATGAGGAAACAGTATGTACTATAAAAGTAAACATAAGCTATTTTTATGGGTTTGGGGGTGAGGACAAGACTAGCAGTTGAAAAGCTAGATATCAGAACACATCTCATGTTTTAGCAGAGCTTTAAGGGGGAACTAGGAAATCTAAGAGGCAGAAGAAGACAGTGAATTCTAGACATGGGAAACAGCTTCTGAAAAGGCAAAGACAAAAGACTATTGTGAATCATGAGTAAGCCAGTTCACCTAAAGTGTGAAAAAGAATCAAGGCTAATAAACCCGTGAGTATAGCTTGAATCAGGGCTCTCTGAAAGTCAAAAAGAGGAGACTACAATTGATCCTAGAAGCTTTTTTAGTAAATGTGAATCATGCTCTAGAGATAGCATGATTGAGTAGCTGCTATGCTATAAGAAATGATGAGAAAATTGATTTTAGAAAAACCTGGAAAGACACATGAAATAATGAAAACTGATGTGAGCAGACAAGAAAACACTGTATACAGTAAAAATGATATTGTTTGAAGAACAATTCTTTCAGATACCATCTCTAAATTGAGCTTCCACACAACACTATGATCAAGGTAGGACAAATATCACTATAACAATTTTGTAAAGAACAGTCATTGTTGCAGATACATCAGTGATACACAGGAAAAAAAAAAGTCAAAGTATCTATGATTTATTCACATTCCCACAGTTAGTCATGGGGCTAGGATTCACACTTGATCTCCTGACTCAAAGGTCATTGGTCTTTTTGCTATATAACATTCTCTGACTTAAAACATATGTATTAATTCTATGATCCTGAGCTGTCTGAAATTGCTTTTTCACTCTCTCCCAACTTTTATTTCTTTCACCCTTTACTTTTCTCCCACAGTATCCACTTTCTACTGTTCCACTAGCCCCTCTAATCAAAGTGAAAAGACCTGAAAGGGTTTTGATTTGCAAATCATTAGAGTACTAATTACAGCAGGAGCTCACTAATATTATGATATTTTATTTTGATATTTTTGCATATGGCTCTAAAGCTGAAGTAATTTTGAAATGTTAAACTCATCCCTCAGACCCAACAATACTATTCTTAGTTCTGTATCCCAAAAAGATAAGAAGTAAAAAGGAAAAGGACTATACAAACAAAAATATTTATAGCAACTCTTCTGAGGGCAAAGATTTGGGAATTTAGGGGATGCCCATCAAATTGGAGAATGGCTGAACAAGCTGTGGTATATGGCATGACAGAGTATCATTGTGCTATAAGAAAAGATGAACAAGATGCTTTCAGAAAAACCTGGAAAGATTTGCATGAACTGATGGCAAAATGAAGTGAGCAAAACACCATAAAGAGAATAATGTAGAAAGTAAGAGCAATACTGTATACGCTGATCAACTGTGAATGATTTAAGGCACTCCCAGCAATACAAAAACCCAAAATAATTCTGAAGGATCTGTAATGAAAAATACTATTCATCCTTAGAAAAAGAAGTGGTGGAACCTGAAAGCAGACTTTTTTTTCCTCTTTTAAAAATTTTTTCTTTGTATTTTCTTTTACAATATGATTAATATAGAAGTATGTTTTGCATGAATGAACATATATAACCTCTATCAAACTGCTTGCCTTCTAGATAATGGGAGGGAGTTAGAAAGCAAGGATAATTTGAAATTCAAAATTGTAAAAAAAAAAAAAAGGTAAAAATTATTTTTACATGTAATTGGGAAAAAAATAAAATATTAAAATTTGAAACTGTAAAATAAATTGTAAAACTCATTCTAAATAAACAAAAGTCAGTCAAAATATATTCCTAATCACAGAAAATAGTCATTTCATGCCTACATTTGATATAAGATTAGCCTTTAATGTATACACAAGAGAGGGAAAGAGAGGAAAAAGAGAAGGAAAAAAAAGAAGGGAAAAAATTTATAAAATTAAATCTTTATAACAGCAATTAAAAAAAAAATCAGTGTTCATAAGTTGACAACAATAGAAAACAAATTACCAAAGGCATCATGTTAAAAATTCTATGAATTCAGTATGACTGTTGTGAAACTGTTTTGCATGACTATATATATATAACTCACATAGAACTGCCTTCTCAATTGGGAGGAAGGAAAGAGAATTTGGAACTCAAAATTTTTAAAAGAACATTAAAAATTGTTTTTTATATAAAACTGGGAAAAAATTTTAAAAATACTAAATAAATTTAATTTAAAAAAGAAAACAAAAAAAATTGTATGAATTGAAGCAAATTTTCCTGGCCTAAAGAATAACAACACATAAAAAGTAATGCGCTAACATTAAATATCTCTATCTATCTATCTATCTATAGTATATACATATACAAACATAAAGCCATTTTTGGATCATTAACGCTATTCATGAGAGAAGTTAATAAGAATGATGCTAGTTGTTTATCTGTGAAAATATTTCTCATAGACTTATCAGTACCTCTGTATGACAATTATTCCTAATTCAGGCCAAATATGAGTAAAACTTCATTTGTGCAGCTTTAAATTTTATAATTTCATAAGTAGAATGATAAAAATAATGTATGCTTAAATAATGGTTTGGTCATTTATACTTTTTGTGTATCTAATTTATACTTTAATATATTTAACATCTACTGGTCATCCTGCCATCTAGGGGAGGGGGTGGGGGGAAGAAGGGGGCAAATTGGAACAAAAGGTTCGGCAATTGTCAATGCTGTAAAATTACCCATACATATAACTTGTAAATAAAAAGCTATTAAAAAATTTAAAAAATAATAACATATGCTTACCATAGCAATGTAAATGGAAAGAATAAACAAAATAATTTTTTAAAATGTGTGTTGTAAAATTATAAGGAACAAAAGATATAAGAAGATACTTGCCCCAACTCTTTTTCTTTGGTAGGATTGATTTGTAAGAAAAAATATCTTTTCGATTTTTCATTTCATTGATCAGATTGTTAATTGTCTTTTGTTTCCTTATTTTCCTCTAAAAAATATTTTTTCACAAAAAAAGGCCCTCAGAGAAATTTTTCTTATACAAAATGACAAATATGGAAATATATTTTTAAAAATTGTATATGTTTAACCTATATCAGATTGTTTGCTGTCTCAGAGAGGGGGAAGGTAAAAAAGTGAGAAAAAAATTTAGAAAAACAAACGTTGAAAACTATCTTTACATGTTTTTAGAAAAATAAAATACCACTGAGAAAAAAACATTTTTTGTAGAAGGTCACAGTCAGTGGGGAAACTCTGGGTGAGGTATAAGACTCTTTAGCCCAGAGAGAACCTGCTAACAATGTCTGGTTCAGCTCCCCATCTCCCCTAAAAGTTCTTAGTCTTCCTGAGAAGTCAGGAGGAGGTGACAACCTGTGTTATAACTGAAGCAGAGTGATACCAGGTGGCAAACTACATACAATAGCAAGTTGTTTATGTGGTTCCACATGGGCAGTATATACTAGGTGCATGCCCAGTGATTTTGTTACATAAAGGTATGAGAGTATAAAAAGGGGAAAGTCCTTGGAATAAACAGACTCCCATTTTCCCACCATAGGCAGGAGTCCTGCCTCATCATTTCTCTACTAGGAAGGTATATTTTAATCACCCTGGCAAGGAGGCTCTAGAAAACAATGGTACATTTTGTCACCTCAACTTGGGAGCTCTAGAAAGCACATTACAATAATTTTTTTAAAAGATTTTCTAAAATAGATGCTTCTACTTTTTCTCTCACTTTTAATTCTCTATAAATCTGACTTCTAACCTCATCATTCAACCAAAACTGGTCTCTCCATTTACTAATGATCTCTTTTCTTTTAAAATAGTCTTCTTTTTTTTTTTAAATATTTTTTTTCTTAATGACTATTTAACAATGTACCATAATTTTTAAAATCAGTATCCAACTGCTGGGCATTAACTTTGTTTCTAACTCTTTGCTATAACAAAAACTGTCACTATAATTTTTTTTAGTGTATATAAGGAACTTTATTTTAGTGTTTATGAGGACCATTTTAAAGCCTTCCCTAGGCTTTCCCAATGAAATCTCTAGATCAGAAAATAGGAACATTTTCGTCACACTATTTCCATAATTACAAATTACTTCTCCATGACCATACCAATAAACAACTCTACCAAAAATGAATCAGCGCACTTATTTTACAAAGCCCCTCCAATATTTATTATTGTCACCTTTTGTCATGTGCCAATTTGCAGAGTGTAATGTGGAATCTTGTGGTTGTTTTGATTTGTATTTCTCTTATTACTTAGAACATTCTTTTATGTGATTGTTAAAGCTTTGCAATTGTTCTTTTGAGAATTGTTTGTTTATATACTTTGGTGACTTATCATGTGCATAAGTGTGTTTGAAACATATTTTATATACCAAACCCTTTTCAGAAAAATTTGATACAAAGATTTTTTTCCCCCATTTATCCATTTCCCTTCTTATCTTTGAGGAATTAATTTAGCTGCCTGTGCAGAAACGGTTCAGTTTCTTGTAAAAGTTACCTGTTTTATATCTTATAATCATCTCTAGCCCTTGTTAAGAGGTTATGTGATCTGCTTCTCTTCTAATTTTTTATAGTATGAACTTTAATATTAAGGTCAATGCCCATGTAAAATGTATTGTGAAATATCATGTAAAGTGCTTATCTTACAAGCCTAATATTGTCAGACTACTTTCTAGTTTTCCTATTAATTTTTGTCAAATAGATGGTTCTTTACTAAATAATTTGTTTTCACTTCACCCAACACTGGATAATTGAATTACATTGGTCAACAATCTCATAACTGTCAAATTTAATGACTTTTTTGTGTCAATTCTCATTCCTCTGGGCCTGGAGTAAGGAACATGTGAATTCAAATCTGACCTCAGACACTTAGAAGTTGTGTAGCCCTGGATAAGTCTCTTATTTCTACCTCAATTTGCCTAAACTGTAAAATGGGGATAATCCTATCTTTTTGCAGGGTTATTGTAAGGATATGAGATCATATTTGTGAAACACTTAACCCACCTTGGTGCCTAGCATATGATAGACACTTAATATATGCTTGTTTCCTTCCTTTTTTCCTTCTTGAGCTCTCTGTAGCTTTTGACAATATCAATTAGCTAGTCAGTCAGCCAATAAATATTTAGCACATTGCCTGGCTATATGGAATTTCATAAATATTTGTTATATAAAAATTTATTATATAACAATATCTGTATGGTATATTGTAATAGTTAAACAAACTATATTACAAAATAGACAAAAAATAACTAATAGAGAGAAGACATTAGAATTAAAAGGGGTTTGGAAAGATTTCCTGTGGAAAACAGGATTTTTGTTGAGACTTAAAAGAAAGTCATTTTGGAAATGATGTTGAGATAAACTGATGGGTCTATGGAGATGGACTGATCTGTTCACAAAATAACCAGGAGAGCAAAGATACTGGATCAAAAAGTATGTGGAGCAAGACATAAGGTGTAAAAAAGACTGGAAAGGTGGGGAGGGACTAAGTTAGGAAGGACTTAGAACAGGGGAGGATTTTGTTTTTGGTCCTAGAAACAAAAGGAAGACACTGGATTTCCCTGGAGATGGAGGTAAGGTGGGTGATGACATAGTGGTAGGACTTAAGCTTTAGGAAAATCACTTTGGCAGATGAATAGAGGATAGTCTAGAATGGGAAGAGGTGGCTACTGTAACAATCCAGGGTGAGATGATTATGGGGTAGTGCCAGGGTCAGAGAATAAAAGGGCATAAGGAGGTGCTAAATATGTGAAAATGTCAGCTTTGGCAATTTGGGTGGATTAGACACAAGAGGTAAGAGATGGGGAAGAGCAGAGGATGACTGGAAAGATGTTATTGCCCTGTACAATGAGGGAATAGGGGAGTAGAGGAAGGGTTTAGGGAGAAAGATAATGAGTTCTGTTTTGGATATGTTGAGTTTAATATGCTTTCTTCCTGTATATCCAATTCAAAATGTCTGCAAGGCAGTCAGAGATGTGAGATAAGAGATCAGCAGCAAGAGTAAAGCAGGATTGGTACATTTGTGGATCATCAATGTGGAAATGGTAATCAAATCCATTTTCATGGATCATTAAGAGAAGCAGTGCAGAGGAAAAGAAGGTCCAGGATAGAATCCTATGACTATGACCAGAGTGGGTATGACCTGGAGAAGGATGCAGCAGCAGCATCCCCAATCTTCTCTGGGATACTCTTTTCTCTCTAGGTTTCTGTGACAGAGGCATTCCTCCTCCTAGTTATCTGACCACTTCTCAGTCTCTTTTGATGGATCGTCCTCCCTTCTACTGTCAAGGGCCCCAAAGGAACTACCATTCTCCCAGTCAATCAAGCTCAAAAATACAGTTATTCTCACCTTCTCCCTCTCACCCTTTATACTCAGTATGTTACTAAGAGCTGTCCACCTTACCTTCCTAATGTCCCTTGCATACATCCCCTCCCCTTCCCTCTCCTGACACTGCCACCATGCTGGTTCAGGCCTCATCTCCTTGCAGTTAGACCATAGTAACAGCCTGATGTTAGGTATACCTACCAATCAAGAGAGTCACCTCCACACAATTACCCAAATGTCATTCACATCCAGTGGCTCCCTATTACATGCACTCAAAGTCCTTCCTAACCTGCTCCCCACCCAACCTCCTGGCCTTCCAGTCTGCAGACACCATTTAATTCCCCACATATCCTGTGATGCAGTGACACTGGCCTGTTTTCTGTTCCTTGCACAAGATGCTCTATCTCCAAACTCTGGGCATTTTCACTGACTGTCCCCCATATTCTTCCTCCTCATCTCTGTCTCCTGGCTTCCTCCAAGTCCCAGCTAAAATACCACAAAGATAAGAAGCCTTTTCTGAACTTCCTTAATGGTCATCATGCCTTCCCTCTTTTGATTATTTCCAATTTATCCCGTATATCTTTTACACTTGTTTGCACATGGTTGTTTGGATGTTGTCCCCACCATTAGACTTATCAGGTCTTTCACAGCAAGGACCTTCTTGGTGTTCTCACCCTTGGCACATTCCTTGGGAAAAAGTAAATGTTCAATAAATGTTTGATTGATTCATTTTTGAGATTCTACTCACTTTGCATTCTATTTTAAGCATTACATAAATGTTAGCTATTATTGTTGTTGTTGTTATAGCCCTTTCCCCTTCAAATTTTATTTCACTTTTTCTCTAACACTCCAAAATGCATTTTTAAAAACCTAAGTTTTTACCCCCCAATTTTTTTTTTATAAAAAACACCTGAATAAATATTAAGTCTTTTTTTTGGCAATCTTTGTTCATACATAGCATATGAAAATGTTACAGAATGATGGAACATCTGGCAAATACAATTATTTCTTATGATGCTGCAATGGATAGAATACTAAGCTTAGAGTTAGTATACTTGAATTCAAATCTGGCCTCAGACACTTAGAAGCTGTGTTACCCACAACCACAGTTGTGAGGATCAAATGAAATAATGTTAGCAAAATACTTAGCCCAGTGTCTGGCACATAATAAGTACTATAAAAATTCTTATATCTTCCTTTCCCCTCCCCTATCAACTAAATATGGAAACCAATTAATCATTGTCTGCAAAGTTTTTACTTGCATATAAAAAGCATATGCATATGTAGGTTTTCCTGAAATAAGTTTCCTCAAAACTTTCATAATAATTTTTCATAATCATTTCACAATGGTTTTCTGAAGGAAAAACACTGAAAAATCCGCAAACTTAAAATATAAATAAATGTTGAGTTTAATATGCTTTCTTTCTGTATATCCAATTCTATATAACTGCTTTATGTCTTACTGTTACTTATTACTTCTGATGTCTTTTTTCTTGTATGTTTCATAAATATGGGTCCCATAAATGATTTTCTTTTCTATGATCTACATTCTTAGCAAACAGAAACCCTGTTTAGAGCCAGGTGAATTACAAACTTGAAAAAAGTATTTCTTGAGAGGCTGATAAATTAATTTATTTTAAGATGTCAACATAAAGTCAAATCTTTCAGTATTTACAATCATGCTTAACCTTATTTAAGGTTCTGTTTATGATATTAAAAAAAAAAAACAAACCTATTTTTAAATTTGCCAAACCACCTCATTTATAGTGAATCCAAATGGTTGCTTTTTATTTAAAAAATGTCATCAAATTATTTTTAATAGGAAAAAATGGCACAGCCCTTATAATAAATCCTCCCAATATTAATACAAGTTTATTAAGTGGGAGAGTGTCAAGAGATACATGATTGCCTGTAGGTGGCAGTACAGCATAAAATGTATCTTTCTGAACATGTATGAAATTTAAATTCATGTATTATAAAGCTTAGGATGCATGACTTAGTTGAAGAATTAACATCTTATCTTCGAAAAGAAATGCCTTAGGGAGATTCTGGGAAGATGGCAGAGGTTTGAAAACTCCAAGTACTCCAGATTTCCCCCTAACTAGACAAAATTACATCTTGGGGAAATTTACAGCCTTACAAACAACTAACAGTTTGAGCAGAGCAGTGGTCCTCCTTGGCAGAAGCGGGAAAAATCTGATAAAGATACCAGGAGAGAACCTTAGCCTGTGAGAAATATAAAAATCTCCAGGTTAGTTCCTCTGAAACAGCAAGGTGAGTCTGCCATTAGATGGGTTGGGAAACAGCCTCAGCCCCAACCACAGGAATGGCGGCCTCCCAGGCAAGGTGAGAAGGCAGAAGGAACTCAGCACCACTGGGTAAGAGGAAACTAGCCCCACACAGAGAATGCAGAAGAGGGGCTAGGACCCTGCTGGCTGTGGGGGGTGGAATTTGGGGTTTTAGTTCCTAGCCAGAGAGAAGAACTGAAAGAAGATCTGAGGCCAGAGATACCATTCCCCCACCCCATAGGACTAGAGGTGATTATTACAACAATTTGCTACAAATTTTTTTTTTTTTAAAAAAAGGCAGGCAAAGGAGAAAGAACTCAAGCACAGGAAAGTTACTAGATGAACAGGAGAAACTGAGGCTCAACTTCAGAGGAGATTATTGTAGTAAAAAAAAAAGTTTCTCCTACCACAAAGAGTAACATTAAATGGTTACCTGCCCAAAAAGAATTCATAAAAGAACTCAAAAAGGAATTTAAAAATCAAATGAGAGAAACTAAGAAAAAACTTAAAAAACAATAACAACAATCCTTGGGAGCACAGGCCCTGAAGTTAGGGGGACCTGAGTTCAAATCCAGATTCAGACACTCAATATTTGCCAGCTGTGTGATCCTGGCTAAGTCACTTAACCCACATTGCCACAAAAGAAAAGAGAGAGAGAGAGATCCAAGGACATAAGAACATCATGAAAAGAAAGCAATCAACTAGGAAAGGAGATCCAGAATCTTAAGAAAATGACTCCTTGAAAACTAAAATTGGGCAAGGGGAAGCCAACACAGTTGTAAGTTATTATAAATAATAAAACAAAATTCAAAATATGAAAAAATAGTAGAGAATGTGAGACATCTTACAAGAAAAACAACAAATCTGGAGAACAGATCAAGAAGTGAAAACGTAAGAATAATCAAATTACATGAAACAGAATATTGATATAATAATACAAGAAACAGCAAAAATTATCCTGGAATGTTAGAACAAAAGAAACTAAAAATAGGAAAAATCCACTGATCACTACATGAAAGAGATCCAACAAGGAAAACCTACAGGAACATCACTGCCAAATTCCAACACCCCCAGTCAGATCAAGGAGAAAATATTATGAACAACAAGATAAAATCAATTTGAATATAGTGGAGCCATAATTAGAATCACATAAGATCTTGCAGAGGCTACATTAAAAGACAACAAGTCTAGGAATACTGTATATCAAAGATCAAAAGAACTAGGACCAAAAATATATCCAGCAAAGTTGCAACATTAAGCATAATCCTGAATGGGGGAAAAAAAGACAATCAGGAAATTGACAGACTTTCAGGATTTTGCTGCAAAAACAAAAAAACAAACAAAAAAACCCACCTGAACTTAATAAAAAATGTGACATAAGATCCAAGAAAAACATCAAACATCAAAGACTAATTTCAAGGGACTCAATAAGGACAAACTGTTTATGTTTTATATATGGAAATATAAACCACATGTCTAAAATCATCATTATTAATTGGATAGTTTGAAAGAAAGAGTGGAGTAGAGCTGAATATAACGTGATATGGGAGGAATCCTTGGGATAGGTTAAGTAATAGCAAGGCAAGGTAGAAGGTAGAGGTAAAGCAGAGGAGGCAACAGGGATAGAAAAAAAACATTATGATCAGGAGTAGAACTTTAGTTAGAAAAAAACAATTGATCTCAAATATAAAGATCAAATTGTATAAGGTTAGAATGTTGCCAGGCTGTAGGAAATGAGTTGATGGAATTAGAAAAATATGGAAGTTAGAAAATATGGAAAGACTTAGAAGGATGATATTAAATTTTAAAGAAACAGAGGTTAAATAAGCTTAGCACAGCCTCACATAAATATATATGTGTACATAGGAGTATGATTATGAATCTGCATGTGTATATAAGTGCATGTACATATTTGTTTTTGTACATATATGCATATGTGTGTATAAGCATATATATGTATACATACAAATATATCTGTTTAACTTGGGGGAAGGAGAAGAAAAAATAAAGTAAAAAGTGCACAGCAGAGAAGAAAATCAATAAGGAAGCAAAGAAAAAATGAACTGCTTTGAACACAAGATGTAGTATTTACTATATACACTTTTTTGAAATGGAAATTTATAGTTTCATACTTTGAAACAATTTGTTCTCCTATGTTCTGCTGTGCACATGGTAATTTTATTTCCTTTTTATCTTTTTTCTTTTTCCATTTTCTTCTTTTCCTTTTTCTATTCTCTAAGTTTCAGATCAAGATGACTTGTGACTGGACCCAAATGGCTCTGAAGGGGAAAGTGAGTTGTGACCTTGCCCAGCCCTCCCTCATTAAATACAATTCACTTGCATGTCATAGTATCACATTCCTGATATCATGGTCCTCTTGGGGAATGAAGAACAAACAATAACAATTTGAGTTTTATATAAATAAATTGGCTTTTTTTTTCAATTTTTAAAAAGAAGTTCCTAAAGGAAACATAACTTGGAAGCCATCTATCTGTGTTTTACCTGTATACTACTATATTTGGTTCTCTTAAAAAAGGGATCCTTATATCTATAAATTTTAAATATAGTACATGACACACAGAAATGTTTGAAAGAATAAGTTTTATATATGGGTTTAATGGGAAAATAAACACTCATTTCAAAGAAGCTACTCAAATCGGATAGATTTCTGACAATTCTGTAATAGTGTGAATTTTTAAAGCATGCATTTCTTAGAAACACAATTTTCAGTCTTTTATATACAGAGATGCTACTGAGGGATTTTATGGAAAGGCCACTAAGGAAAAAGGAGGAGAAAGAGTTGCACCTACATTGCTTACTTTGGATTTCTAAGAGGTAAAGGGAACAGGGACCAAAAATAGAGGGCCTGTCAAGTCACCACAATTTAACTGACTTCAAAAATTTTTTGTTATCATGAGAAAGATATATCATAAGGCAGTAGAGTTCTCAAAGTATGGTTTAAGGATCCTTAGGAGTTACTGAAAAACTTTCAGGGGACCTGTGAGATCAAAACTATTTTCATAATAATATTAAGGCATTATTTGCTTGTTAAAATACTTCTTCCATTTTTTTTTTTTTTAACACATCTGTGTGAGGCCAGATTTCCTTCATATACTATAACCAAAACACATAGCAATAGATTTGTTACAGAAGCAAACTTAACAATCCAGCTGTCTCCTCGATTATCAGACATTAAAAAGATTTGTAAAAATATAGAAATACTAGACAATGCCATGTTTCTCACTAATTTTTTTTTTGTTTTGGAATAGTTACTTTTTTCATGGCAGTTACTTTTTTATGGCAGTTGATATGTAATGGGCTTATAATTGTGGTGAAGTTTAGAGAAATAAGGTATTAGACTCTTTAGTAAAGAAAAGAATCAATTACTAGCCTGCTAGATTTTCATTGCCATCAATCAATCAATAAAGACATATTAAAAGGATTTGCTATTTACCAGGTACTGTGCTAAGTAAGTGGTAAGGATACCAAAAGAGGCAAAGGATATTTCCAATCCTCAAAAGGTTCACAATCCTATAGGGGAGACAACATGCAAACAAATATTTGTAAAGCAAGCTATATTATAGATAGGTTAAATAGGAAATAATTAACAAAAGGAAAGCATTGAAATTAAGAGAGGTTGCAAAAGGCTTCCTATAGTAGGTAAGATCTTAGTTGGGACTTAAGGAAAGCCAGAGAAATCAGTAATTAGAGCAGAGAAGAAAGAGGATTCTAGCCAAAGAGAATGCCTTCAGTCAAAAGAAAAAATATCCAATTTGTGGAAGAGAAGAAGTATCACAGCATTTAAGAGTATTTCGATTTCAGGGAATGGAAAGAGTCTATGTTTTAAGAATGGAAAAGTGGAAGGGGGCTAGGTCGCAAAAGGCCTGAAATGATAAACTGAGAAGTCTGTATTTAACCTGCAGGTAAAAGGGAGCCCTTGTAATTTACTGAGCAGGGGAGGGTCAGGGATAGGAGTAGGGAGAGACCTGAGGAAAGAAAACCCAAGAACAGGAAACTGCAATAATCCAGAGGGGAAGTAATAGAGGCCTGTAGCAGGATGGTGGCAGTGTCAGAAAAGAGAAGGAGCTTACTAGAGAGTTTTTAGGAAGAGATTGAGTATGGAAAATTAGAGAGAAGGGAAAGTCCAGGATGAAGTCTTGGTGGTGATCCTGAGGGACTAAGAAGATGTTGTAACCCTCTACAAGACTGAAATTGGGCAGCAAGTAGAGGTCAGAGGTGGAGTTGGGGAAAATAATGAGTTCTGTTTTAGACACATTGCATTTGAGAAGTCTACTGTTCATGCAGTCGGGAATACCTGCAAAGCAGTTGAAGAAGCGAGACTGGAGGTCACCAGAGGGATTGGGATAGATGGAATTGAGAATCATTAGCATGAAGATGACAATTAAATCCTATAGGGTTAGGACTGCTAAAATCACCCAGTGAAGTAGTATATATAGAGAGAAGAGAATAAGACTCTGACTCAAGATAGGACTCTGAGGGGTACCAATATTTAAAGGATGTGATCTGGCAGAGGATCCAGCAAGGGAGAGAGAGAAGAAATGATCAGATAGGTTGGAGGAAAATCAGGAGAGTCTGTCTTGAAAACACAGAAAGACAACAGTATCAAGAACAGTGATCAGTAGTACCAAAGGCTGCAGACAGATTGAGAAGGAGCTTCCAGAAAATGACATTGAGTTTGGCCACTAAGTAAGTTTGGAGAGCGCAGTTTCAGTGAATGATAAGGAACAAAGCCAGACTATAGGGGGTTATCGTGATTAAGAGGGTTTACTGAGGAATGGGAAAATCTGGAGGAAGGTGAGTTCAGTTCTGCTCACAGTATGGCCTTCAAGAAGTCTTTGCTTTCAAAAAGTCCCTTGGTGATTTCTCAGGATTTGAGAATAGACATTATAGGAATTCCTAGGAATTCCTCCCTAATATAGGTATGTTTTTGTGTCTCTTGAAATGACAACCCTTGAGGAGGCAGCCAGAAGACCCATGTGTGTCTGGTTCTGACCTTCCTTGGGCATCCAAGTGCCATAGTCTTGTCTAGGTAGCTCCTCTGCTGACTTTGGGACTGGGAAGGACTAAAAAGCCTTTCTGAAACTGCTAAGGGGGCATCTCTTACACTGCTCAGCTTGGGAAAGGTCTAAGAGTTCTACTTAACTCCTGCTGAGTATGAGTTTGAAAAGCAGAGGTGAAAAGAGGTTTCACTGAACAGAAGACTAGTATACATTTTTTTGGACACCATTTTGTCCATACTAACACTAAGCTCCAATATAGTTTTATTGTACTGTACACAACCCTAGTAATTATTTCCTTTGGAGTTCTGCCACTGTGACTTTAAGCAACAAATGTTGAACTTTAAACATTAATTTATGCTGTAATCACTCTTAAATGCCTAGAGTCAAAGTTCAATGAGGGACATTTTAGATCTAAAAAGTAATTGCAAAAAATTGGGCAGATATACTGGGCTTTCATGTAATGTTCGGGTCAAAGATAGAATGTCCCTTTTCCAGTTCTCTCAGCTTTTAAATACCTTGGTATGATTACATCATTACAGCACACTGTTTGTGTGAATTAGAGAACCATTCCATCACCATACTAAGTACTAAGTAAGTATGTATGTGAACTAGAAAACCATCATCTCATCATCTCATCATCCACCGAGTTAACACCTTATTTCAAGTATACTTCTCCAGAGTTCCAGACCTCTATATTTTCACACTAAGCAAAAGGAATAATTCATTCCATGGAAGCAATCAGGTCTTTTTTTTTACAGCAAGTACAATGTTTCTTCTAATCCTACTCATTAAGCAAATCAAGATAGTAGGAAAAAACAGAGGATCCAAAAGAGAATTAAACAAGTTCCTCCCTAAAAGAGAGGCACTTTGGGCACAAGCATTAAGCAAGAGATTAGAAATAAAATTTAACAAAGAGGATTATTTATCAATAACAATTTAAGGAAATGACCTATGTTCCTATATTTTAAGTGCCAATAAATGTTATTCTTACCATTTATAATGAGAAGGTACTTTATAGAAATCATCTTGTTCCACACCCTTAATCTGTAGGATGAGGAAACAGAAGCCCAAAGAGTTTAAGTGATTTACTTAATAGCACAATGGCTGAATAAAATGCAAAACTGGGATTTAAATTCTGGACACCCCTTGTCAAATTCTAATATTGTCAATTTTCAACACATTTCTCATATAATAACAATTCATAAAAGGTAACATCATTTGGTCAATGTCCATGGATAGTGCTAGATTATCTGAAAGGATCAGATGTGATTTTTGAGGGCATAGTCAAGTGATAGTAAAAAATAAATGTTAATTGCAGGCAGTATCAACCAAATCAATCTCTATTGTTTTGTCCTAGATTAGAAAGAATTTTTTTTTAAAGACAAGAACCCACCTTAATTTAAATAACTGGTTAATTAAAAAAAAAAAAACAGCCTATTTAATTAAAATGACCTGTATCTCTGTAAATTTTTAATGACTATTTTACTTAATTAATCTTTTTTGTTTCTAATTTTGTAAAGAGATATATCAATCAAACTGTATAACTCCTTCACCTACCAAAACAAAATGTTGTTGATTTCAAGAAAGAAATGTGAAAATGAATTTATTTTAAAAGAAAACAAATGAAAGAGTTAAGGATTATATACAATAAAAAAAAAATCTCCCTCTGCAATTACCAACCTTCTCTGTGAAAAGGAAGGGGAGGGGGAGGAGAAGATAGGAGGAAGTGGTAGAGCTTCTAGCTGCCTCACTTAGGGTATTACTTCCCTTATTATCAGTTTCAACTCACTTTTTTTTTTCATTAGCATAACTAGCGGATGTAAATTAATATAGTAAAGAATCCCAAAGACTTTTTTAAAGCAGCCTTTGGGGAAGTCAAACAAAAAATATTTGTTTTCTCATATAAAGGAAGAAGAAAGGATTACTACTGGAGAAGAAAAGTAAAAAGCGGTGAGTGTTATTTGGAAAACGGAGCTAAGAAAGAAAACAAACCTTGGTAGTTGGTCAGTCAATAAATACTTAAGAATTGTCTCCAGACTCTGTGCTAAACACTGGAGACACAAAGAAAAGCATAAGACAGACTTTTCTCTAATGGAGTTCACAGTTTAATGGGGGAGATGGAAATAACTATACTAGTAAGCATCAAATTGGAGATTTTCCTCCAGTTTTTTTGACTTCCCTCAACAAAGGGAAAGTCACTAATTAAAGAGGATCAGGAAAGTTGGTGTTCAATTTAAATTGTTAGAAAAATTTTGAATGAAAATATGATTCATAAGATTTACTTTCACTTTTCAGATCTCTAAATGTATTTAATTTTCCTGAAGGTACTAAGACACATGCTAAATAGTACTTTTTTTTTCTGTTAGCAAAGGAAATATTCATTTTTCTCCCATTTTTTATTCAGAAAGTCTCTCTTAAGTACTACTCATCTTTTGTGTGTGTGTGTGTGTGTGTGTGGTCTGTTACATATATGCTGTACAGTAGAGTCTCCAAAAAGAGGGAAAAAATACATCCAGGATGATGTCATGGGCAAAAAAAAAAAATCTTTATTTCATAGTTTATGCTGAGAGGCAAAATAATGAAAAATAGTCTTATAAATGCTTGACCTTAGACTTAGCATATGAGATAAGCTGTTAAGCAAAAAGCTTAAAATTTAAAAAATGAAACTGTATTTCCTGACCCAGATTGTTTTATGAACAACATATTTTAGAGCAGTGGGAAAAAAAAAGCAACAGAAAAACTTCTTATCTTTTACAGATTTGGGCATACTGAAAAAGGATTACCTACATATAACTTTAGTGCTTAGAAGGTAAGGAATATTTGACTTTTATATGATTTTTAATAAAAAGTTAAGATTTCAAATTCAATGTTAAAGATATAAAGATGTGTGTGTGTGTGTGTGTGTGTGTGTGTGTGTGTGTGTGTGTATGTTTGGTAGGACAGAGGTAGCCAAATGACCTTCTTTTATTAAATAACCTGCTGAACTTTTTAATAGAAGGATTAAAAAAAGATATATATTTTAATAGTATGTTATTTAAAACATTGCTAATAAATATCTTAGAATATAGAGCAGATGTCTTTTTTCAGTAAATCTAAATGAATAGCAATCGTTTTGTTTCTTTATTTATTTTCGTTTTAAAGAAAAAAAATTTCATAACACATATTCTCTAACTATTGGTTTAAAATATAGTTTTTTGTAATTTAGATCCAAAAAAATGTATAAACAAAGTCAGGTAAATAGTGAGGCTATGTACTTTTAAATGATTGTAGTTTTGAAAATGTAATTATGTTCTATACTTAAAGACATCAAGTGCCTTTTAAAATTCATTTCTACCACTTTTTTTCCCCCCAAATCATCCTTCAAAAGAAGAATCTGGAGCTTAGAAAAGCTTGAGATAATGCCCTCAATAATGGGAGAAATTTGTCAATCTATTCAGTAGCCATACATAAAAGATCATAGAGACTGTAAGACGTAGACCTATCCACTTCTTTGGATAATCTTTTCCAGGAGTAATCTAGAAAGAGGGTCACAGAGCAGAGACTGCCATACCACTTAACTCCTACATGAACCTATTTAAGTATCAGAAAAACATCTTATTCTTTTCATCTCTGATGAATCACTTTAAGAGGTATAACATGTCTAGCAAGCAGTTGAGAAACTAGAATTAAGAAGACCTGGCTTCAGATACATCCCTAATAGTTGCTATCAAATGTAAAACATCAAGTTTATGGCAATACTCCAGTTCCAGTTAATTTTTCATTTTAATTCCCAAGAATATTTGAGATCTATATTTATAGTACAGCAATTAATTGTCTATCAAGGTTATGAAAGACTGAGATTCTGATATACAAATCCAGGCACCAGGTCATGTCTTGCTAAGTATTCAGTAGGTACTAAATTTTTGCAATCTACAATGAACAACACACTAAATTTTTTAAAAATTTCTTTGTGTAATCTACATTGATCAAAAATCTAAATCTGTAAATATAACTCATCTGTAATATCTAGTGGCAAGGATCTGGTCTTGAACTGCCTATATCTGAAGGACTCAGCCATTTGTTTTATGCTTCTTTATGGTGTTAGTTCAGTACAAATTTCACTCACAGAGGTCCTTTTGATTCTACTTTTAGGACGAAATCATGTCATAGACTCTAACCTCTTCTGTCATTCAAAGACACATATAAATTGGCCCAAACTGTTTTATTTCAGTACTACTTCTTTTCAAGTACTCTTTATTCCAGAAACTCTCCAGTCCTCTAGTCTCTTCTTACCGACTTTGATTCACTCACACCTTACTGCATTATGTAGAATGGCCTATAAGGTAGAATCATGCAGGTTCAACTAGTCATGTCAAGATTCTTCTTTCCAGGTCCATATCAGTACCGTCTCTTCTATGAAACCTTTCTCCACCAAAGCTCTGTTCTATCCCTGGGGGAATGTGATCTTTTACTGTTAAAATTACTTGTGGAAATTGGCTTGGGCCTCTCCTTTACACTTGTCCCACTTTCTCCTGTATCATACAAATACACACATCATATGATTATATTCCAAGTTCTCTAATAGTCTATATAAAATTTGTTTGTGTTCAGTGTAACAACTTCATAAAAGTTTACTGAATTGGAATTGAATGGCTCAAGCCAAGATAAGAGTCAAGATTATTTGTCTAAATTCGGTATGTTTAAAAGAAAAAGAAGAAAAGAAACAAAAAGCAAAATAAGAAAATTAATGTTGAAATGCATTATTAGAATACAGATTTCTAATCCAATCTATCATACCCTAGAATATCAAGAGAACTGAGGTATTACAAAATTCTTCCCCCTAAAATTCAAAAGCACTTTAACTTTTGTTAGAAGCAAAAGTGTCCATGAGAAACCAGACAAATAAGCACTACAACTTCCTAAAAATGATAATCACTTCCAAGCCAAAGCAAATTCAAACAACCAAAAATGTTTTTGGTTTGAAAGATGTCTTTCTGGTCTTTAATTTATATATTGACCAAAAGTAATTCTTGTTCTGAATTTTTACTCTATCAGGTTTTGCTACTACTAGCCTAGTTTCAAATAATGTTGAATTCTGGAGAAGATTTGGGTTTGAATCTTACTTGGATACTTAAACAGCTTGATAACTATGAGCATATTATAATACTTAACCTCTATGAATTAAAATTGTTTTCACTTATAAAATGAAAGGAATAATGTCTCCATTACTTCCCTCACAGGACTATTAGGATGAAAAAATGAGGTTATGGCATTGTAAAACAGAGTCATATATAAATGGAAGCCATTATTATTATCACTATCATTTAGTAGTCATTAGCATTTCAGGATTTTAGTCACGCTATCATCTAGCAAAATTAACTCAACAAAATACAGAAAACCATGCCCTAAAGCCTGAAATGGGAACCTAAAATGGGTTATGCATATGTCGTCTTTTCAACTGCCTTCTCACACACCCTATAAACCTTGAAAATACCTTTTCCAAATGGATTCATTAAGTATCCATTCAATATCTATATCATACTTCAGTGTTTTCAACTTCAAAGAAAAATGACAGATCTATATAGCCTTGCCCTCAAAAAATATATAATCCTGTTACAGTCTATATAACATCACAGAGTTAAAACAGGCTACAGATCTTGTACATGAAAGCTAAAATTTAATCTGGAGTCGAACTGAGACAAGATCTTCTCAACTACCCATTCCAAAAAATTTCCAGTCTTGCTACAATAATCCAAAGTCTCTTGACTTAAAGAACCCAGTACAAGATATATATATTTTCCAGAACATTGACTAAATGGAGCATTTAAAGGAAATATTACTATGAAAATCTTGACTAATGAATGTTTTCATAAGACTATATTGTAAACTGTTGTGGGTAACCACAGTTAAAAGTATGTTTCAAAGGGCTGTTTCTATCTCATTTGTACATTTCTATAATTAGTTTTATATCTATACTTGCTTTATACTGAATCATTACTTAGAAATGAAACAACCTAGTGAATTCAGGTATTATTATTTTGTAATTTGTGTTCATTTGGATGAGGACTCACCTTAATTTGATCTAACAAATCCTTGTTTTATCCATAAATAATAAACATTAATGATGTAAATAAAGTTTCAAGAGAAATATTTAAAATACTTTGATATTCAACAAATGAATTTCAAACACTATTCATTATAGAATTTTAAAATCATTCCTATTTTTTCCCAGAGCCTTTACTTGCTGAAACTGTTAGCCCAATTTTAGTTACTGAATGTACTTTAATTTTTAATAGAATTTTATTTTTCTAAATACATGCAAAAATAGGTTTCACTTTTCACCTTTGCAAAATCTTATGTGCAAAATTTGTGTAGATACATGACTATTTTGCAGTCCAAACATATCAAAGAAGAATACAAGCAAAGCAGTGCTAGCTTGCATCGGAATTTGGATAATGACTTTTGCAAATGATGGTTATATAAAAACAAGATATCAATAAAAATTTATTTAAAATAAAACCTATAAAATTTTGCATGTACTTCACAATATTAAAATGTTTCAATCAGTTATAATACATTTACAATAATCTCTCATGAAAATATTATTATGCTGTCAAATTTAAGCTCACTAGGTGATTGATTTATATCAGGTTCATAATTTCATAAGAATATATTTAATAGTTTTTTGTTCCATTTCTAGGTATCATGTTCAACAAGAAGTAATATGGCTATCCAAAATAATCAAAATCATTCTGTTTCTATTAACTTACAACCAGAAGAATACAAGATTGCAGCACTAGTATTCTACAGCTGTATCTTCATAATTGGATTATTTGTTAATGTGACTGCTCTCTGGGTCTTCAGTTGTAGCACCAAGAAGAGAACAACTGTAACTATCTATATGATGAATGTAGCTTTATTGGATATAGTCTTCATATTGTGCTTACCTTTCCGTATGATTTATTATGGAAAAGGTAAATGGCAGTTTGGGGAGACTTTCTGTCACATTCTTGGAGCTCTTACAATGTTTTATCCAAGTATTGCCCTCTGGCTTCTTGCCTTTATTAGTGCCGATAGATATATGGCTATTTTGCAGCCCAAACATACCAAAGAACTTAAGAATACAAGCAAAGCAGTGCTAGCCTGCGTTGGAATTTGGATAATGACTCTTGCAATTACCACCCCTCTATTATTTTTAAATGAAGACCCAGATAAAGACACAAACCCTGCCAGCTGCCTGAAAATTTTGGACATAATTCACCTAAAAGCAATGAATATGCTGAACTTTACTCGTTTGATTTTTTTCTTCTTGATTCCTCTTTTCATCATGATTGGATGTTACTCATTCATTATTAATAGTCTCCTTCGTGGCCGGACTTCTAAACTAAAGCCAAAGGTCAAGGAAAAGTCCATAAGAATAATTATCACTCTCATTGTACAAGTGCTTGTGTGCTTTGTTCCTTTTCATATTTGTTTTACTCTTCTAATGTTACAACGAGGGGAAAACAGCTATAATCCATGGAGCACCTTTACCACTTTCCTTATGAATCTCAGCACATGTTTGGACGTTATACTCTATTACATTGTCTCAAAACAATTTCAAGCTCGAGTCATCAGTGTCATGCTATATCGAAATTATCTTCGAAGTGTGCGCAGGAAGAGTTTTCGATCAGGCAGCATACGATCACTAAGCAATATTAACAGCGAAATGATATAATTAGTAGGTTTTTTAAATCAAGTATTAAAGAATTTCATTTTAAAACTGTCAAAAGAGTCTGTTATAACCCCCTTCTCTTATAACACATTTTAGGAATGTTTTGTATTTCATTATGGGGTAAAGAAAAAATAGCTTAGCTATTTTACTATTATATTCATTTTTCCCTATTTAAAACCTTTTAAATGAATTTATGCAAAAAACTCCTAATTTTAATTTACTGTTTATATTCAGACAAATAGTAATCGAATGGAATCTCAGATTTAGAAGATGTCATGTGCTCCAGGCTATATCTGAAGATAAGCCCCTCTATAAAACATTTTTTGACAAAGCAGAGTTTCTGAAATTCTACAATTAGGGAAAACCAACTACTTTCCAAAACAGCCCATTCCACTTTTGGGCAATTCAATAATAGGAATTTTTTCCTTGTATCATGACCAAATTTAACTATTTATGAATTTGGTTCTTGTTCCATCCTCTGGGGTCAAGTACAACTAGTTCATTTATTACACTGAGTCTAATGGCTGATTCTGTCAAACAAATTGTCAAACAATCATTTTAATGGAGGGGAAGGGGAAAAGTGTCTCATGGAGATGATCAATTACTAACTTTTCATCTAGTTAAACTGTTGTATATAGAATTTTTCCACTAGGTAACCTGGATTTCACTGCAATATCTACATTCTAGATATTGAGGTCCTCAAACTTTTTAAATAGGGGGCCAGTTCACTGTCCTTCAGACTGTTGGAGGGCCGGACTATAGTAAAAACAAAAACTTTGTTTTGTGGGCCTTTAAATAAAGAAACTTCATAGCTGTGAGTGAGGGGGATAAAGGTCCTCAGCTGCTGCATCTGGCCGGCTGGCTGTAGTTTGAGGATCCCTGAATTCAACAATTTACATTACAAATATCCATTGGAAAGAATTCTGATATAACCTCTAGTGTAAAGAAGCAGGAGACTCGAGTTAAGGAATTTGTTTTCTCTGTGGCCCAATTTTCCATCTATGAAAATAGGATTTAATCTATTTAATCTTCCAGTTCTAGAGCTATGATCCTACTTTTCTAGGTCCTCAATATTCCACTTGCCAACTGTGTAACTTTGAGCCAATATCCTTTATTTCCTTTGAGCCTCTTTCCTCATCAGAAATATTGTTTTCCAGTTGTATCTAATTCCTCGTGACCCCAATTGGGGTTTTCTTGACAAAGAAACCAGAGTGGTTTGTCACTTCCTTCTCTAGCTCATTTTACAGATGAGGAAACTGAGGCAAACAGAATTCAGTAATTTGCTCAAGGTCATAAAGTTAGAGTCTCAGGAAAAGGAATCTTTCTGACCCCAGATCTGGTAGTCTATTTACTGCACCATCTAACTTCCCCCCTATCACTAATATAAGATAATCATTCATATGTATATTTCACAGGGTTGTTGTGAGAAAAGCAACTTCATACATTATAAATGATTATGGCATTTTAGGAAGCCATTATTATTTAATGTCCCTATTTCTATAAAGTTACTTATGATGGAGAATACATTTCAAAGAAGAGCAGAATTATAAAGCCATGATTATTTGAATCTATTTTTACAGAATCTTATAGGAAAAATGAGGGCAACAGGGCTTCCACTGTTCTGATCCATATTCATAATGCCATAATTGCATTTTCTATCATCAGAAAATGCTACTATCATAGGAGGGAATTCCTTTTGCTAAGTTCAATACAATGTAAACTTCTGGAGGGAAAAATTTTTTTGTACCTCAACATGTAACACAATCCCTTGGCTTAGAAAAGGATTGATAGATATTACAGAATTGAATTTCAACAGTTGAAGCTGACTTATAAGACACCAAATCAAAAAAAAAGAAGAAAAAGAAAAAAAAAAGCTTAATTCATTTTTAAATGCTATGGAGTGATTATACAGTTTCTCCACTAAATCAATTTTCTTGTCTAAAACACATTCTTTCCCTAGAAGACAACCAACTTCAAAGAAACAAAAACAAACTATACTGTTTGCTCTAATTTGATAATACATCAGTTTGCATTCAATATAAACAAATAAGAGACATTAAAAATGTTTGGTCCATCAATATAAACTCTTCAAGAACTTAAAAAATTGTTTTTCTAAAAAAATGCTTAAATCATTCTATTATCAGACCAACATGTCTAAAAAAAGAATCAAAGTTATTTTGAAATGCAAAAAAAAATTTCCTTATTAAAATAAAAATTTTGAAATATACTGAAACCAAAGTTTTAAATTTGAATATTTAACTGGGTATAAATTTATTAATAATATCTTAGAAAATACTTGAGCTGTTAAAATATAAAATAATTTTCCTTTCTTACATATTTTCATTAAAGGCATATCAGCAAGCACAACTAACTTAGTTATTAACTTTTATCTATATCTAGGAACCTGCCATCACAGTGTTATGCCTCAGTTCTCTTTAACTGTTCTGACTTGGTTTCCCTGAACTAGTTTCCTTTGTCTCAGTTTCCTTAACTGTTCTGTCAAATCCCCTTAGTCGTAAAAACCCACTCTGGTCCATTAAGATTGGGAACCGTTTATTCTAAGGTTATAAATTGCTAGCAAGATAAACAAGAAGAGCAGACCTCCTGTCCTCAAGAATTTACAATATCCCTCTAAAATATTCCAAGATACCTCACTGACATCTTTATTTCTGGGTATTCGGACATCCTGTCTCTGGGCTTTTAGGAATTATGGTCTCCCCTCAACCTGACAGAAGCCTTCCCGCCTTTTTGGGTCTTTGTCTTTAGAGAATATTTAAGTGATTGGCTTTCTCTTGTTCATTGCTGGAAGAGCCTGGTTACTAGATGCAGCAGGCTGGATTCTTTGCTCCCCAGCCCTGGGACTAACATGGATTCCTTGGTCCCAGTATATCTTTATCTGACTGGATAATTTGAGACGAGAGTCCTGTCCAGTCAATTATACTCTCCAATTAATAAAATATTGAAAACTCTCTAATCTCTCTCCTGCCTCAGTTTCTCTGGCATTACAATAGGATAGGTTTAATTGCTAGTATTTTTAGTAAAATACCACCCCCATCCAAGAGCCATTTATTTATAGAGGTGATTTATAGAGGTTATTTATAGAGGTTATGCGCTCAAGCACATTATATATATATTACAATTTAGAACAGTAAACTTGTCATCATAGTACCTGAGTTCAAATCCTGACTCCACTACTATCTAGATCAACTTGAGAAAGTTATTTAATCTGTTCGGGCATCATTTTTATTATCTGTAAGATGGAAAAGCTAAACTGCACTGTACTACAGTATCTTCTAGCTCTAGAGCTATGATTTAATAACAAGTTTTTACAGTAATCCTCCTGAAATAACATTAAATTGCCAAAATTTTATTTGGAACAGTTTGGAATACCTATAAATACGTGAATATTCTAGAGAAACAAAATTCAAATTAAAACAAGCAAATCTTTTCATGTTTGTGAAAGTTTTATTTCTCAACAGTATAGCTTAGAACAAACACTCTCGACAAATTGAAAGGTGAATTTTGGTTCTTAAACTAGAACTAATGAAATTTATTCTCACATAATTCAAAATTATAATGATTTTATTATTATATGAGTAAAACCAGGCTGGCACAGAGAGCTTGATTCACAATCAACAGGACTTGAGTTCATTTTATGCCCTTGACATATATTGGCTATGTAATCCCGTGCAAAGCACTCTCTATGATTATATGTAAGTGACAAAGAAGGTAATGATGATCCTAATCAGGTAAAGAGAGTTTCCCCATTCAGCAATCCATAATCACAATGAAATCACAGTTTCAGCCCTTATCCCTGTGACTATGGAAAATATCACAAAGTTTGTAAATATAAAAAGTTTATTTTATTGAACTTATACTTTAAAGAAAATAGTTAGGAAGACCTATAAAATTGCCCAAATTTTCTATGCTGCTCAATTTCTCCCTGATTCCCTGGTAGGCACAAATGTCATCATTTCTAGGATTAATGCAAAACACCAACTTTTATAGAACTGCCCTTTACCCTGTTTGTCTGGATCAAATTTTCTCTGAAAAAGCAATGAAATGTTTTCATTCAAAAGATTTTTCTAGGTAGGCGAACAGTTATTCAACAGGAACCAAGCTGAAAATGACTGGAATTTTTTTATGGTTTATATTCTAATAATAGAGAAAATGCCAGCAGAAGCCTCTACCTATTCCATATTAGCTGTGCAAGCTTGGAGAAGTCACTTAATCTAAGGTAATTATGGGATAAGGAGGGAATGGGAACTGGGGGAATCAAGAAAGACTGTGTAGATGGTAGTGTCTAACTGGGTTTCAAATGAAACTAGGGATTCTAAGAGAACAATGTGAGAAAGAAGTACATTTTAAGCATGAAGGAATGAAATAAAAGTCAGCAACCAAGGCTGAGGGGTCATGTGTTAGTGATGGGGTTGAACCCTGAAACTGTCCAAACTCTCCTCTGGAAGAGACCCAAGTGGGGAATGACATAAACTGAGATCTTTTGGGGGGACTGGATGTGTATCCCCTTCAGGGAGCTCCCAGACCCTGGGAAAAACCTGCAAACTCCCAGTTAAGTGGTTTCATTCAATTGGAAATCTTAGTCAATCCCCCTCCATTGAACTGCCACAAACAACTCTCAGTGGCTCAAACTCCCAGTTAGGTTATCTCATTCTATTTTAAATTGAATTGAAAATTAGTCTCTCAGGAGTTGGCCCCCCCAAAGCAAACCCCAATATATCTAGTGATACATGTCCAGATATCTTTGCAGATGTCCTAAAACAGGACCTTGCCCACTGTTAAGATATCTTCTTCTCAGTGTTTACCTTTGCTATCTTCCTAACAGGACCTTGCCACTAAGAAATCTGTCTTCCTAGAAAAAGGTGGCTTTTCAGTGCCAAAAAATCCCTTTTTGGGTTTGTGAATTCTTTTGCACAGGACCTAGGCAGACCAGAGGGGGGATTTCCCACCCCAATTCTTTCATCTCTTCACTACCACTAACCTCACATTTGACCTCATTATTAGGAACAGTAACAAGGCCAATTTGGCTGGGCCACAAAGTGAGTAAAGGCAATTAAAATAATACAACTGAAAAATGGTTGTCAGATCATTACAACAGCCTCCTATTGCACTTGCCTTATGTCTCTCCCTGGTCCAATTCATCTTTTTTTGTTTTTGTTTTTTGTATTATTTCTTCTTTTCCCCCCAATCCACCCATACGTAATTTTCCTAAAACAAAAATCTAATCATGTCACATCTTTCCCATACTCATATTAACTCTAGTGGATCTTTATTAACCATAGTATCATTTGGTATTCTATTTGGCATTTAAATTCATAACCTGCCCCATTCCAACTTCTCCAAATGTCTTACACATTATACTTTTCTACAAACTCTATAATTACACTATATCAGTCTGCTTATCTTCCTGACATCATAATGTCCTATCCCTTTGTACATACCAACTGCCCCTCATCTCTCTCTACTTCTGCCTCCTGGAAGCTCTGCTTTCCTTAAGGGCTTTGGGTAAGCACCAACTTTTGTATAAGACTCTTCCTGATCGCTTCAGCTATGTTCTCCCTTACAAGACTAACTTGTGTCTGCTTTTTAATGTTTTGCATGTGTGCATGGTGTTTGGTATATACAGGTGTGTATACAGGTCCCCCCCCTTTGATGATACATGTTCTACTGTTGTCTTCATAATTCCAAGATTTAGCAAAATGCATGGTCCAAAGTTAAGTTTTTCTTTCCCCCTGAGGCAACTGAGGTTAAGGGACTTGCCCAGGGTCACACATCCACGAAGTATCTGAGGCCATATTCAAACTCAGATCCTTCTGACTCAGAACTGGTACTCTGTCCACTGCACCACCTAGCTTTCCCCCAAAGTAAGCTTTTAATAAATCCTTGATAGAGCAGGGGAGTGACATGATTAGATTACTATTTTAGGTAAATCACTTTGAGACAGAGATCACTGGGTATGTAGCAAAGAAGCTGGAAAATTAATTGCTGTTGCAATACTTCATTCATCTCCAATTTGTTGTGTTTATAACTTGTTTGAGAATAGACAATTGTTTGCATGTAGTGTCTTCTACTGGATTGTGAGCTCTTTGAGAACAGGCATGGCTTTGCTTTTTCTCTTAGCACATGTTAAGTGCTTAGCGAAAGCTTATTAACTTGATTTGCATACAAATGAGAGATGATGAGGATCTATATTAAGATGATGGCCACATGAGCAGAGACAACTAAGCAAGAGAGGCTTTGGAGGTAGAAAGAAAGAATGAATGAAAGTAAAAGTACTAATTAAATGCTCCTTTTGTGCCAAGAATTATTATAAATATTGGGGATATAAAATAAAGACATCTCAAGGAACTCACATTCCAACTGGGGAGAAAGGAAAAGATATATATAAGAGGAGTCTGGTAGCAAATGGATTAGAAAGGGAAGAATACCCAGCTGTATATCCAGTATCTTGTTGGAATCTGGACAGTAGGAAGGCTGCAATACTGAAGTAAAAGGTCTGTGATATAAAGAAAAAAGGTTTCCATATAGTGGGTATTCTTTTTGGGCAGTGTGGAATCTGGAATCTAAAATAGAAAGACTCTAAAACAGAAATTTAACAAGATATAGTGACTGATCAGATGAATAGTATGAAGGAGAATGAGAAGACAAGAATAACAACAAGGTTGCAAACCTGAGTGATTCAAAGTCTTGGGATTTCCTCAAGAAAAATAGGAAAATTGATAACAAGGGTAGATGGGGGACAGGAGTGAGGCAGGGAATTGAGTTATGCTCAGACATGCTAGGTTTTAAATGTCTTCATAACATCCACTTAAAAATGCTCCAAAAGCATTTGGTGATTCAGAATTATAGCTAAGGAGAGAGCCTAGGTCTCAACATGGAGATGTATCTAGCAATCAATAAATCAACTTATTATGTGTCCAGCACTATGCTTGACACTGGGGATATCCATCCCCCCCGCCCCCCCCCCAAAAAAAAAGGAAAATGAAACAACTTTCAAGGAACTTACATTTACATTCCTGGGGTGAAATACCATGTAATATGTAATGTGTGTATATATTATGTATTCAGATGTCTATGTGTATGTATATATGTATCTTGTATATACAAATATATATGTGATATATATAATTTGCATATCTTGTATATACAAACACATAGATGTAATATATACAGATAATATATAAAATGTATTATCTGTATACCCACATTAAACTAACATATATATAAAATATAATGCATACAAACATTGTATTATATGAACATATTTATATATAATGGATACACACAAAGTAACCTTGGATGGTGACTGAACTGAATTTTCAAGAAGAGCAGGGATTCTATGAGACCAAGATGGAGAGGGAGCTCATTTCAAGCATGCAAGGATAGTCAGTGGGAAATAGGATGAAGAACAATAAAAAGGGGAGATTTACTAAATTGTAGAAAGAATAAAGGCAAGTAATATTAAAGGAGACTGGAAAGATAGAGGGGAAAAAAAGTTGGTTCTGAAGAGTTTTCACGTCAAACAGCAGTTTACATAACATAATGAATTTAACACAGAACTTTTTCCAGTTTCCCCCAATCCTTGGGCAAGATAATAAGCTGCTATTTCTTTACACTTTCAAAACTTATATTGGTAAGTAGAGGATGTAATAAACTGTAATATTTACAAGGGCTGTGCATATAAAATATACTATTATACTTTCAAATATATGATTTCATTAAAATATATATAAATACTAAATATTTCTTTAAGAAATCAACAAAGTCAAAACAATACTGAGACATTTAAAAATGCCTGCCACACACTTTTTTGTAGAGGCAAGGAATTGGAAATTGAGGGGATGCCAATTAGTTGGGGAATGGCTGAATAAGTTATAGTATAGGAATGGAATGGAATATAAGAAATGAGGAGGAAGCTGATTTCAGAAAAACCTAGAAAGACACAAATGAACTGATGCTGAATGAAATGAGCAGAACCAGGTGAACACTGTACACAGTAACAGCAACATTTTTCAATTATGATAGACTTAGCTCTCCTCAGCAATTCAATGAACCAAGACAATTCCAACAAACTTGGGGTGGAAAATACCACTCACATCCGAAGGAAAAAATATGGAGAAAGAAATAATGAATGTAGATCAAAGCATACTATTTTCACCTTTTCATTTTTTCTTTCTTGTAGGTTTTCCCTTCTGTTCTGATTTTTCTTTCACAATGTTACTATTATGGAAATATGTTTAAAATGATTGTGTATGTATAACCTATAGATTGTTTGCCATCTAGAGGGAGGGTATAGGGCAAGAAAGGGAGAAAAAAAATTGGAACTCAAAATTTTACAAAATTGAATGTTAAAAACTATCTTTACATGTAATTGGAAAAAATAAAATATCATTAAGTAACAGTAAAAAAAATAAAATGAAAATAAAATGCTTGCCACTGGTCATAAGCAATCACATAGAACTCAGAATAATATGAATATGCTTTTTAAAAAATATATTGTTCCTAAACGCAGTTATTCTATAAAATACCAACAACAAATATTTTTAGATATTAACTTAATTTGGAGAAGTATGCACATTGCAAAAGTTTAGCTATCAATATGGCGGATGATGTTAAACTACACAAAGATATGGCTATTTCACTTAAGTTTTTTCTATCAAACTATTAGACCTCACTGCAGGCTTGATACAGGCTTGTGGATGTGAATTCTGGACTCGTAAAACTAAGCTGCCCTTTGAGCAACAGGTTCATACTTCAATTTAACAAACATTTAAGGACTACAACATGCCAGGTGCTATGCTAGGTTACAGTGTCAATGCAAAGCTGACGACTGGCACTTTCAAATGAAAGGGGCAGCTACATAAACTGGTACTGGAGAGAAAATAAATGAGTTAAGCTCAGAAAAGCTAGGATGAAAATGTCTACCTGCATCTCAAACTTAGAGATACTGGAGAATATGAGGAGAAAAGATAGAAAAAAAGATGTATCATCAGCAAAGCAGGTGAGCTGAGAGAAAAGGTCAGAAGTATTTAATCAATGGCAACTAATGAAAAAACATAAATATAAAATCAAGGCTTCAGAAAATTCACCAGTACTAATTTGAACACATATTTTGAGGCATCTATAAACTATTCATCATTTTTGAGTATTACTGTAGACAGGATGATCATGAAAAATAAAAGCTTAAGGAGGGAGGGAGGGACATTCAATTTACTGACTCCTGCCTCAGCTATGAGCCTACAGTGGTAGTGAACTACAGGAAGAAACATCACTTCTGTTTTAGGCTAACCTCATTCAAGGTGCTGGATCAGAGTTTAAAACAGGAGTTATTTTGAGAGAAAGAATTACCATCACAATAGAATCAGCTGACTTGCTCTATACCCTCATGCTCCTCTTCTTTGACTCTGCCAACCACATTTACTCTCCCTATGTGCCTGAGAGCACATGCCCCAATCTTTGTCTTACTGTTGTTCACAAAGTAATACAGTAAAATCGTCTTATAGAAACTCATACCTTGTTCTGAAAGGTTTAACTATGAAAACTTCAAAAAATATCATGCCTCAGAAATTACATTTTGGAAAACTTATTATATATTTGAAGTTTATGTGTTTAAGCTTTAACAATTCTGTAAGAAAACAAGTTTTAATACAGGCATATTATGGTACTATGTTAATATAAAAAAAGAATCTTATCTATAAGGACATAATGAGAATTAATAACTAACATCTTAACTATGGAAGTTAAAAGTTCTAAGAGAAAGTAACTCAAATTAACTATGCTTCCAGAACATACTTAAAATGGGAAAATTGTGTCCCAAAACTCTTCACACGCTTTAAGGGCTTTGTACTTAAACATGACAGATTTTCTTTTTATATTAGCAAATGAATCTACATGGGAAAAAAGTAAAATATTTTTTATTTTTAAACTTGACATTAATCCTTTGGACACAGCATTTTAAAATGAGTTGTGGATTGTTGAGGTTTTTTAAAGTATTAAGTGAATCTACATTGGAAAAAAATGTAAATGTCTTTCTCTTTTTTAACTGGAATTTGACAACTGATTCTTTAGAATAATCTAATTCTAAATTAAGCAAATCTATTGGGAGTTACTTACAAACCAGAAGGCAAGTTACTGGCTGTGATACCAAATGAATACTGAATAGCTTCCACAAGGATCAAGTCAAACAAAGCTGACAAAATCCAGGAACCCAATAAAAAAGACTGTAAAGAAAGAAGAAAAAGTTTCACAAACAAAAATACTAAAGTCATTAACTTAAAATCACTTTAGCATACTACATTAAGAAACCTGACTTTTTGTTATTTTCATATTAATATTTGAACATCTTTGACACACTTCTACAACAGCAGAGAGCAACCCTTCCATATGGTTTCATAAGTTACTGAGGGCAGAAAAAAATTATCATCAGGTGGCCAATCTTCTGGTTGATGAGTTTCTCTGAAATTAGCTAAAGAGGCTGCTCTTTGGAGGATAATTCAATGACCTCTGGCACTCTAAATTTTTTCAGCTCTACTCAGTAAGGTTTTCTAAAACTTCTATCACCAGACATAACTTCAAGAACCCAAGGTCACTGGCATGTCAGAATGAGGTATCAGTCTGTAATGAAGACCAAGTGGCCTTTCATCATCTGCTCTTCACACATAGATTACTAAATATCCTCCCCTCCTCATTGCCACCTCATATAAAACTCTTCCTTCGGGATGCCACTTAAGCACCACTAACACATGCTTTCCTGATTCCCCCACCCCCACAACAACTCGTGCCCCCTCCTAAACTCCCTTATAATTAACTATTTATATTTATTTTCATTGTATTTCTTGAGCATATACTTTTCTGTATACTTGCTGTCTTCATTATTATTGGAATTTAAATTCCTTGTAAATAGGGATTATTTTACTCTTTCCGTTTATATCCTCAGCACCTAGCAGAGTACTTGGCATATAAGAGGTGCTTAATAAATGCTTGTTCATTGGTTAACTTTAACAGATCAAAGTTAAAGAATACAAAAAAATTATACATATGTAACATCAGATTTCTGACATGAATGAATTATAACTTTATTAAATTTCTAACTCTAAGATTTTCTAATTTATTACATATATTTTTTTTTCTGAGCCAAGAACTTTTGAAATATTTTAATTAACCTTGATAATGTTCCATTTCCAAATAATACATATAAAAATTTTTAAATGAACATGCAAAACAATGATTTTTTAAAATGAAAACCTGATCGTTAGAGCTTTACCCCAAAATGATCTAAGAACTTTTGAAATATTTTAATTAACCTTGATAATGTTCCACTTCCAAATAATACATATAAAAATTTTTAAATGAACATGCAAAACAATGATTTTTTAAAAATGAAAACCTGATCGTTAGAGCTTTATCCCAAAATGATCTGGGAACATTCTTTTTCTCCTCATAGAGACCAATTACCAACTCGGTGGGTTTTTTAACAACCTATCACCCACAAGATTCTATTGTCCACCTTCCCTTCCAAATTCTGTGAAAGCACAGTACAGATGCTGGGAAGTACTGCACTTTTGTACCGATATCTGGACTCTCTTCTGAAACACCTCCATCTGACCACTCTACAATCACAAATATGATACAGTGGAAATAGCATGGAACTAGAGTTGATTGACCTAGATTTTAATCTATTCAATGCTACGTACTATCTATGTGACCCTAGGAAAGTCACATCATTTCCCTGGACCTCAATCTTTGCATTTCTAAAATGAGTGGACGAGATCTTTTATGGCCTCTTCTGACTCTAAAGCTGTGAATCTATCAACTGACTTTGTTGCAGATGTTAGAAGTCTTTGTTATGGCTCTGATGATCTCTCATAAAAGAAGATTGAATCTATCCATCTTTATCAGAAAAATCAAAAAATATCATTACCTTTCCCCTCACTCCCATAAATCTAAGAAGGTAGATTATAATTCTAATTATAATCTAATGGAAGGGACCACTGAGCAAGCAAGCTCTTTAGTATAGATATGAGAAAATAGAAGCCCAGAGTAGTTGGGGTTTGCCTGAGCTCACACAGGTAGTATCAAAGTCAAGATCTAACCAGACTCAAGATTCTCTATACAGAGTCACATACACCCAGCACAGAGCCTTATTCAAAGAAGGTACCTGATAAATGGTTGGTGAAGTGAATGTTCAAAACAGACTTACTGCAAATTTTCTGCTGCCATATCTTCTTTCAAATATTCTAAAGTTATATATGAGTAGACTACTACAAAATGTATCTTTCAAATCAAGGCAAATTATTCTTCCACATATCAATCGCCATATCTAAAAAGTAAAAAATGCATGGAAAAAAGTCAGGATATTTCAAGCTCTTTTCATAGAAAATTTATTACACTGAATTTAAATTATTTGTTTCATTTGTACTTTTTGTAATCTATTTTAAAAGGAAAAAAATTCTTAAAGGTTGAGATTTTTCTGTTTTAAAAAACTGGCTAGAACATAGCATAAAACTTTTTCTCATAAAACATATGATGAGGAACAAAAGTGGTTATGAAATTATATATTTGAATGCCTGAAATATATGCATTCTTACACAACTGATTAAATTAACAAGGCAAGACATGCCTTATTCATCATCCATAGTTCTAAGTTAACAATATCACTCATATTTGATGTGTAGAGTTCTTTTAACTATTCAGAGCATATTTTCTCTCATTCTGTTTCTCCTCAGAATTCTTTTCTACACTACAAAGCTAACTCGTACCGAGTTTATAATCTATGACAACCCCAAGTCACAGGATCATCGACTTACAACAAGAAGAAAGCCTAGGTCATTAAGCCAAACCCATTTTACAAATTAAGAAGCTAAAGTTCAGTGAGATTAACTAACTTGCCAATGAGTTACAATCTAATGGAGAAGGTAACAAGCAAATAATTATGTACAAAAAAACTATATACAAAATAAACAGGAAATAATTAACAGAGGGAAGGCAGTATAAATAAGAGAGCTTGAGAAAAGCTTTCTATAGAAGAAGAGTTTAGTTGGGACTTAAAGCCTGGAAGTAGAGATGAAGGAAAAGTATATTTTAGGCATGGAGGACAGCCAGAGAAAAAGCTCAGAGCTGATAGATAGAGTATCTTGTTTGTGGGATAGCAAGGAGACCACTGTCACTAGATCACTAGTATGTGGTAGAGGGATAAAGATGTAAGAAGATGGAAAAATGGAAGGTGTTAGGTTATGAAGAGGGGTTTTAGATTGAAGCTGGAGATGAGAGAGTCCCATTGAAACTGACTCAGTAGGAAAGTGACATATGGTCATACCTGTCCTTTAGGAAAATCATTTCAGTGGCTGAAGAGAAGATGGATTTGAGTAAGAAGACTTGATGCAGACAGGCAGACTCCTCAGCAGGCTAATGCAAAAGTCCAGGTGTGAGATAATGAGGAGCTACACCAGAGTGGTCAGTGTCAAAGAAAAGAAGAGGATAAGTTGAAGTGTTATTGCAAAAGTGAAAGTGATAGGCCTTGCCAAAAGACTGGATATGAAAGGGGAGAGATGGCAAGGAGTTTGGGATGGCTCCTAGGTATATGAGCCTGAGAGGATGGGTGTGCCTTTTTAATAATAAGGGGAAATGGCTTAGAGGGGGAAAAGGATGAGCTTTGTTTGGATATGCTGAGTTTAAGACGTCTACCTGACAAACAATTTTAGATATCTAAAAGCCAGTTAGAGATGTGGGATTAGAGGCCAGTGGAGAGTGGGGGATATGATAAAGGAGATTTGAGAATCATAACCTTTGAAAGGAGATCACCAAGTGAAATAATACATAGGGAGTCTTCTCCCTCTTCTTTGGAAGAAGGCCCAGGATAGAAACTAAGAAGGAGGATCCAGCAAGGAGAATGAGAAGGAAGAATCAGATAAGTAGGAGGAGTCCTCAAAAACTAGAGAAAAGAAAACAATAGGAAAAGGTAAACAATAATGTCAAAAGCTGCAGAGAGGTTGAGGATGAAGATGGAGAAAAAGTTAATGGATTTCAAAACAGATCATTGGTAAATTTGGAGAAAGCAATGTTGAGGGAATGATAAGGCTGGATTATTCATAAATTGTCCCCAAGATTCTTATGATAAACTTGGCTAAATGTCTTGCTAATCATGGTATGCTGTCTATAGAGTTCTTCTGCCATACATAAGTCACATATCATTACCCTATTATTGATATATCAACAATAATAAGTTAAAAAGGTATCTAGAAGAGTGAAGTGGAAGAGATAAGAAAGGCAGCATGATATAGTAAAAACAAATCCTTAAAAAAAGAAACTCAATTCTTAAAATCAAAACAAGATAACCCAGCCCTCAAAAGTAAGCTCATCTAAACTATGCCTGAACATATCTTCCAAATAGCAATTTTGCCAAGTGGTTATATGGTTTTTACTCAGTTACATCCAATAAAGAAGAATGTACTTCCCCCGAGACAACTTTTTCTACTTTTACAACTGCTAACATACATAATAATCTACATACTGTGTAAAACATACATAAAACAAGATGCTAAGTTCTAGTGTGTTTGCCTTCCTCACATGGTAGCTTAAAAACCACTTTGCTCAGAACTTCATAGTTATACCCCATCCTAGTATAACACATTAAATAAATGTGTACTGGATCCTCATAGGTATCTGTCAGATTCCTTTCCTGAGCCATCTTCAAGAGAAGAGTTTGGAAATATCTCCCTATATGCTACTTCACTTGGTGATCTCATCTCAAAGCTTACGATTCTCAAATCTACTTATTATACTTATATGAATCGTACCCTGATTTTATTTTTACATATACCATCTTCACAAATGCAAGCCTGAGTTAGGATAGCTCAGAGGTCAGGGCAGTTCAAAGGAAGACGTGGAATCAGATGGATGTGATTGGTTTGCCTACCATACCTGTCAAGAATCAAGGAGTGGCCAATCAGCCAAGAAACTTGGAAGTTTCTTGACACAGATGACTTGGATAGATATAGGAGACTCTAGAAAAGGGGAAGTGCAGGGGGAAATAGCATCAACCCAGAGAGAGAGAGAGGAAGGGGGAATGAGGGGAGAGAGAGAGAGGGAGGGAGGGGGAATGAGGGGAGAGAGAGAGAGAGAGAAAGAGAGTGCGCATGTACAGCTGGAGCATCAATGGGTTCAGAAATAAAAACGGCTTCCTCAAAGAACAGGTTTTTCCTGACTATAATAATAATCCCGAAGTAATTACTATCTTATTTTCTACAACTCTAAGTTATAAAGCTTTGTTTATTTTCAAAATGAAAATGCAACATTAAAAATGCAGTTAACAAAGTATTTGCCACCAAAATGGAAGCTCCTCAAGAAACTTCTCTTTCTTTTGGGGGCACAGCTAAAAAGCAACAGAAAAACTTTCAAATGGCTTAAATGTGGGAGGAGGTCAGTATATTTCTCACAAAAGCACCTAGGTGAATACAGTGTAAACAAAACTGGTATGGACTTGGTAAAGAAATGGCTGAAAACCACACCGCATTCTCTACCCTCACCATCACCTGTAACCACCTGTGCACACCATCAGCAGTTAACATTTTCTTATCTAAGAGAGGAAACACATCTTCCAAAGTTCCATATTCTTTCCAATTCTGATACTGGCAAAATATCTGTAAAGCACTTTAGCACCAGAATAAAATAGGTCCTTGAGAAATGCTTGTTCCCTTCCCTTCAAATTGTAAATCATCAAGTTAATATCATTTTTTATTTCATTTAAATTCACAGACTCAAAAAGTTAGAAAAAAATCCAATCTACTTTTGGACAGGCTTAATTTTATTCTTTCAAATTTCTACACATTACTCAGAATCACAGAATCTCAAGAGTCCATCTGGTTTAAACATTATTGGGGGGAAAAAACCCCACAAGTGCTCATCCAACCATAAGCAATGGTTCTAAAATCAGGGCAGCAAGGTGGCACAGTGGATAGAGTACTAGGCCTGGCTTCAGGAAAAACTCATCCTCCCAAGTTCAAATCCAACCTCAAACACTTACTAGCTATGTGACCCTGAGCAAGTCACTTAATCCCAATATTACAGAACTAATGCCAGGGTTCCTTCAACCTGTTCTCATATGACACAATCTTGAGATTCTTCTCCATGCTACCCCTCCTCATGGGATGTTCCCCAGTTTATCAGTCCTTTCATTTCACAGATGAACAGTCTAAGGTCTTGAATTGGTAAACAATTTGCTAAAGGCCACAGAGCTCATCAGAGGCAGAGTAGAGGCTGTGTCTTCTTAAAGGACCATTACAAGTCATTTAATCCAATCTTCTCATTTTAAGATAAGGAACCTGAGGTCCTCAGAATTTAAGTGACTTTTCCTGGTAATAAACTTCAAAGCCAGAATCCAGATCCAGCACTCAGATTCTTGGTCCTCTCTCTTGTACCATGAGGCTTATAAAATTAAATGATATTGTCTTCATATATGGGAATAAGTAAAATGTAAAAAATGACCTTGGTAAAAATTTGTCAGGTTGATTTGGAAAACTATTAAAAGGATAGATATTAAAAGACAGCTTTCTCATTTCTAAAACATACTCAAATTTATAAGAAAACAAGCCATTCCCCAATTGATAAATGGTCAAAGGATATGAACAGACAATTTTCAGACAAAGAAATTAAAGCCATTTCTACTCATATGAAAAAATCTCTAAATCATCCTTGATTAGAAAAATGCAAATTACTACTTCACATCTCTCAGATTGGCTAAGATGACAGGAAAAGATAATGATAAATGGAGATGTCAGAAAACTGGGACACTGATACAAATTGGTGAAATGACCCAATTATTCTGGAAAACAATTTGGAATTATGCCCAAAGGGCTAATGAAAATGTGCATACTCTTTGATTCAGTAGTGCCATTAATTGGTCTGTATCCCAAAGAGATAAAAAAAAAATTGAGGACAATGGCTGAATAACTTATGTATGTTAATGTAATAGAATACTGTTCTACAGGCTGATTTCTGAAGACTTACATGAACTGATACTAAGAGAAGATTAGTAGAACAAAGAGAACATTGTATATAGCAACAAGATTAACATGATGTTCAACTGTAAAGTATTTGGCTCTTTTCAATAAAGAAACAATTCAGGACAATTCCTATAGACTTGTGAGAGAGCCATCTGCATCCAGAGAGAAGACTATGGGGACTGAATATGGATCATAACATAGTATTTTCACTTCTTTTGTTTTTGTTGTTTGCTTGCTTGTTCTTTTCTTTATCATTTTTTCCCCTTTTGATCTGATTTTTCATGTGCAGCATGATAAATGTGGAAATATGTTTAGAAGAATTGCATATTTAACTTATATTGGAATACTTGCTATCCAGGAAAGGGGGGAAATTTTGGAATAAAAGATTTTTGCAAGGATGAATGTTTAAAAACTATTTTTGCATGTATTGTGAAAAATAAAAATCTATTATTATAAAAAAAAATGACAGCTTTGACATATACATTACTTTTCTTGTTGTTACGGTTTGTCCTGTTGTATACTGCATGTGAATGTACCAGTAGTAGTGAGGAGAGGAAACAAATCCTGAAAAATAATCATCCCCTCTTCCACCTTTCCCAATTCCCTTTTCCAGGAGGTCTTAAATAAATTATCAATAACTTACCTGCAAGTCATTCTTTACAGCTTGTAGGTTATATACAAAGAAATTCTGATAATGTTGAAAAAGCAGTGCCAGTAAAATCGAAAGGGCGCTCGGTACTAGTAAAAGGCTCTTCGACAAAGGTGCCTTATCTTTTAAAAGAAGAAAAAAAAAATAAGGTCAACATTATTTTTAGGGGGATAAAACAATATCAAGACAAAAAAAAACCAAATAAACAAACCCCAAACTCCACAGAACACAGAATTTCTGCCAAAACTAATAAAATTTAGTTTTCTACCAAAACACATTTTAAAAACTCCCACAATACACTTGAAGAGGAATATTACTAACAAATATTAGGAAGCAATTCGTATCCAACACCTAGCATTTGGAAGCCTTATTAATCATTACCTCTTATATGTCCTCAACATAAATGGACTACAATTTCAACAAAATCTTTTTGCAAAACATAAACCTATAGAAAGCTATAGAAGAGAAATCCTTAAACTGTCTCTACATCACAAATCTAATTTGTAGCCTATTGAAGTTTTTGTACTCATTCTCAGAATGTTTGTATACAATTAAAGGAAGTGATAAATTTTAATTAGAGATTAATTAAAATAAAGATGCATTTTTTTCCCCAAACAAGTTTATAACTTTTCTGAAATTCATGGACAGAATCTTAGGGTAAACCTCAGGTTAAGAACTCTTGGTATAGAGGGCAAAGCAATATAAAGGCTTACTTTCTACCACATCTAACGGTTTGCAAATCATGATATAGATATAGATATGTGTGCTTGCATTATCTTCCATAACCCAAGTTCAATACAACATAACACACCCCCTATGTGTAAGGGACTGAGCTAGGTCTTAGGGACATAAAGATAAATATGAAACAACAATTAACCTGAAGCAGCTTACATTCAACTAGAAGAAACTAAACCCCAAACATCAGCTGGTCACCATTCATTCTGATGACGAGGTTATTTAGGCTTTTTCATATGAATCAGTTTTGCCAATGATGAATGGTCCTTACTACTACTGACATAATAAATTAGTTGAATGAAATCAGAATGTAATTACATTATGTAATATTCATTTTCTGTGCTGTTTATAGATGAGTTGTTTTTGTCTGCACCCTCTTAGTGCTGCTGAACTGCCAAGTGACATACATTCAACACGTTCTTGGGTAAAGTGTGAACATTTTGGACTTTGTTTCTAAAATTTTCTACACTCTCCTCCTAGTAACAGAGTCAATGTTATTTTCCTTTTAATTCAAAACAAAATGCTGTTGATCGTACTAAGTACAGTGATGATTTCTAGCCACAAACTTTAGAATGAACACGAAGATATTGTTCCTATTGCCTTTATTAAATTAATATTTTTACATGAATCTCAATCACTCTACTTGCATGTTACTTGACTGATCCTGCTTTTATATGTATATATGAGCTACAGCTACAGAAATATCCTCAGTTCAGGGAGTCCAGAAGATTCAAAGAGTTCTTCACAACTTTCTGCAATGTCTGGTTTGTTCTTTTCAGTGAGACCTGTTAATCTTGTTTGTATGTCACTATCTAATTACAACAGCCAACTGTGTCTAATTGTATCTAGAATAAAATAACCCAGTTTCCCAGTAGGAATAACTTTTTAATTTTAAAAATTTCCAATCCTTTCCCTCCACTTTTATCACTATAGAAAAAAAAAGCAGTAAAAACTTTTTTTCATGCTCTTAACTGTTTTTCCAAGAGACCTCACCATGCTTCAGCTTTTTCTTCTTCAAGATTCTGATTCCAAAGCAAACTTTATGCAAAATAGTGTTTTGCATTAAAAAAGTGTTTTTAGACTTCTGAACTAATTTCATTTTCTATCATCTATTCCCCTTTATTCAGCTCTCCTTTTCTTTACAATGTTTTTCTCTTTCTTGATGGCATGAAAACATGTATGCATTTGCTCTAAAATTAACACTACTTAAACGAATTCCAAGACGAAAATTGCTTTTGTGAGCATAATTGAAATGATTGTCTTTCCTTAGAAATAACTGCTTCAAATATGGTATTTTAAAATCCACAGGATTAAAATTTGGTATTTGGAACTTGCATAGTTTGGCTATACTTAGTGTATAACTTAAGATAATTTCCTTTGCTGTAATGAACAGGAAAAAATAACTATTTTTCTTGCTGTTCTCCCACACCAGCTTGAACCCTGTGCTTGACCATTTGAATGAATGTGCTACTACCTAGAATTTTTTCCCCCCTGAAGCAATTGGGGGTTAAGCGAGTTGCCTAGGGTCACATAGCTAGGAAGTGTTACACATGTGTGAGAATAGATTTGAACTCGGGTCCTCCTGACTTCAGGGCTGGTGCTCTATCCACTGCACCACCTAGGTGCCCCCTACTTACAATATTTTACTTCATGTTCAACACTGTTAACTCCCCATCATCAGATTTTTAATTCAATGTCTTCAAATGGGGTAAGTAACCTCTTATTAGACATATTTGGGCATAATATTCCTGTTTGCATACAGGTTGATGATGATGACCGGAAGTTATTTCTAATTCAGATTCCAGGATTCTCTCCTGTTTCATGAAGAAATAGAGTCCACTGTAAATACATAACTCCCTAATTTGAACTGGGCTTTCAGTGTTACTTAATAATCCTTTTGTTTAAATGTATCCCCTCCCTTACCATTCTCCGCAGTACCTATTCCTTCCTATTTTTATCACTTCAAATCACCACCACTGAACAAACTTCCAATCCTTGTAGCAAAAGATCCCATCTCTTACATCACTAAATCAAAACCAGCAACTCCTTTTCTATATGTTTTAAAAAAAAAAAAAATCTTCCATCTTCTCATCTTTCTCCTTTCAATTCTTTTTGTCAAATCTTGTACCTTTAGTGCCCTTCTCAATTTTCTTCCAATGGTTTTGTATTCTGTCTGATTCTTAATCTTTCCCTTGTAATGGAGTCTGGCACATGGGCAGACCCTATCAGTTCCACCCAAAACTTTCAATTTTAGACATTTCCATTTGTGGGATACTAGAGAAACTAACCCCCCTTCAAAAAAATAGAATGTAATTCTATATTCAGTTTTCTGGTGTACATTCCCTCAGTTCTAGTAAAGTGAATACCTCAAACTTCTGCATTTGGTGTATAAATACTAAAATTCACTGTCTTAATAAATACCATATAAATGTAGAATCTAATATGAGAAATAAAGCATTTGCATTACTAGACCACTAGTGCCTAAAACCTTAGATTGTGGCCATGACATCAGGGAGGTAATGCCATGACATGCAAGTGAACTAAGTTTGAAGAAGGGCTGTGCAAGGTCACCTGCCTCACTTTCCTCTCTAGAGCCATCTGGGTTCAGACTGGAGATGGCCTTGGATACAATGGGAGACCTTGGGTTTTTTAAGTTAGGTTTTCAACAGGTCTCAGTTTGAGGCTAATTTAGTGATTAAAGGTAGGCAAAAAAGAAATGAGGCAAAGAGCGGTCTTTTTCACACGGGAGGGAGACAGAGAGAAGAAAGGAAGACGTGAAGATGGAAGGGAAGGGGAAAGAGAAAGAGAGACAGAGGCAAAGAGATAGGGAAAGACAGATATAGAGATAGAGAGGGAGGGAGAGAGGGAAAGATAGAGACAAAGACAGAGACACTGACAGACAGAAAAAGAGAGGGAGAGAGAGGGAGAAAGAGATGGAGAAGGAGGAAGGGAGGGAAAAACAGAAAAGAGAGGAGAAGGCGAGGGGGAGGGCGAGGAAGAGGGAGAGGGCGAGGGAGAGGGAAAAGGAGAAGAAGAGGGAGAGGGAGAGGGACAGGGACAGGGAAGAAGAGAGAGCAAGTAACAATCTATAACAGCCAGAGTGATTTGGGTTAAGGCATAGTCCTCAAGAAAAAAATATAATTCATGAACCCCAAGATACCACCCAAATAGAGATTTAGGCTAGATAAGAAAGAAATGAGACTTGAACTGTTTAATTTATTGTGAAATCCTTAAGCCGTGCAAATTCACAGAATTTGCCCAAGTACTTGAAAAAACCAAGTTAGTGGCTTTTAGAGCAAAGCTTCTTAAACTGTGAGTTGAGACCCCACATAGCAAAACAATGCTGAAGCTTCAAAAATTTTGGCAACAATAAAAAGTATCATCAAGATTTGATTCTTTATATAAAAATAAATAAGCACATCCATCTCATTATTTGCAAATTTGCTTTCATCTTTAATAAATGGTGAAATTATATGTATATCAAAGAATTGTTATAAAATGAATTTTTAAAGAATTTATTATCAGCAAATATTTGATTTGTATGCCTATTTTATCCGTCTATATCCTCAGGGCTGAGTAGAAACTTCTTAGACAAAAAGGAGTCTTTAGTGGAAAAAGTTTAAGAAACTTCGCTTAGAGTGCTTAGTTTCTTTCTTGGGAGTTTTCATTCATCTGTGAGCTGCTTATGATCTCGTTTTGCCATTTTTCTAACTGAAATTACTTGTCTAGTCAGATGAGTACACAATTGCATTTGGACTGTCCTTGAAGAGGCAAAGATCCACTTTGGGGTGCCTTTTAGAATAAGGATCCAAAGAAATTCTGCCTGAACATTTATGGAAATTGTTTATGATAAAGAAATTTTGCTAATTGTACAATATTTCAGAGTCTGATTCTTTTTGTACAGCAAAATAACGTTTTGGTCATGTATACTTATTGTGTATCTAATTTATATTTTAATATATTTAACATCTACTGGTCATCCTGCCATCTAGGGGAGGGGGTGGGGGGGTAAGAGGTGAAAAATTGGAACAAGAGGTTTGGCAATTGTTAATGCTGTAAAGTTACCCATGTATATATCCTGTAAATAAAAGGCTATTAAATTAAAAAAAAAAAGAAATTTTAGTATGGTTGGTGTAGAAAGGGACACTTGGAAATTCTGTCCACACCTGACTATAGATGTTGATGAAGTCTTGGAATCCCAGTTTTCATCCTGGATAGTAAGAAGGGGTAAAGGTAAAGGGGTAGGGGAAACTTCCAGTCCTTATTAGATGGAGAGAATATCACATGTTCTGGGATTGGGATGGGGATTTAAATTTTCCTAGACAAGAAGCTTCTGTTTTTTTTCCTTTGGTAGTTATTCAATTATTGAACACAATTAGGTGAACATGAGTCCAGAATAGTAGAAAAGAGATTTTTCCTTGTTTTTCCTTTTTCCTTTTTCCTTTTTCCTCTCCTCTCCTCTCCTCTCCTCTCCTCTCCTCTCCTCTCCTCTCCTCTCCTCTCCTTTCCGGCTTCAGTTAAGGCCAATACTGAATCTCTTGTTTTTGAGAAAAATTGTGATTTTTTTTTTGTTTTTACCTGAACATGTGGGACTAAATAAGACTGTGCCAAACTGCTTTAGACTTTCTTGTATGGCACTGGGAGAAGAAAATGAAAGACTAATGTTTATGCTTGCCCAGAAACCCATCTATAAGACTCTTCTGGAGTGGGGACATGGATGTGTTCAAAATGTACTCCTGCTCATCTGCCAAGGAATACAAATTTTTCAAACAGGGTTAAGAGTATAATAAGAATCTAGTGCATGCACAAATCCTATCATCTTGCTAGCTGATGCAACTTCTATATATGGAAGATCCATGAAAATGATAGATAAGTACTTTGGGGAGAATAGGGAGCCTATGTGGACATATGGTAACTCATTCCAATTGCCTAACCATGTGGTTGGGATGAGGGGAATTTTCTGACTGGCTAGGTAGGGAGGAGACTTCAAATCTACAGAAACTCAGTAAACTTTTTTGCTCATGGCACTTGCTACAGAAAGTGGGATAATCTACAGAAACAGTAACTTTTTTTGCTCATCAGGACTTGGTACAGAGATTGGAGCATCCAACTATTTAAATCTAAATCAGGGACTGGATGCAATGGGAGATACCTTGGCCTTTTTTAAGCTAGGTCTTTAAGGGGTCTCAGATTGAGGCCACACTCATTCAGTAATTGAGACTAGGTAGTAATTGAAGCTCAAGGTTTCTGGCCAAAGCAGAAATGATTGTTAGCTTTCCCTGGGCAATACTCTTTCCACTCTGCCACTCTCTTAGGGACCTAAGATCTAATCAATCTATCCATTTACTTTAAGTGTTTATGTAGATGTCCTACTATTGGAATCTTTACAAACTGTTAAGTCATTAGAGTTGATAGAGACAATAATTATCTAATTTAGCATGGTTCAGTATGATTGAGTTGATCTTACAAGGAGATATTATGGGCCAGAACTTGAAACAAGGTACTAAGTACAACTGATAGAAACAATGCTTGTGTTCACACCTTTAGAGAGCTCGTAGAAGCAAGAAGTATTTAAGTACTCATTGGAGTTCACATGTTTGGGAGATTTCAGGGTTTAGTATGAGATATCCGAATTCACACCTCCCTTGAAGCTCTTAGGGCCAGAGAGCACACTGGGAGATATCCCACAATCCCACCCTCAGAGAAGGAGCATAAATAGAGCTTCAGGGAGCCAGTCAAAGGTTTTACTTCAGGACATTCCCAGAGGCTGGAAAGGGGCACTCTGGCTCAGACACAGAGCACTCTGGGATACTGAGAGCCAGAAGCTCTTTCTCGGAGGCTAGATAGATTCACCTTGCTGCTGGCTGGAGGCTGAAGGACAAACCTTTGGATTTGGAGACATTCGGAGGGAGCTCTTGCAACCAAGCAGAGAGCTAGGCCTCTAAGAATCTACCTATCTGGGCCCAAGGAAAGAGACAAGACTTGGAAGGAGAAAATAAATGCTTGTATTTTATCACCTGGCTGCATTTGGGTGATTATTTACTTGTAATTGAAACTAAGGCTGCCTCCAGAAAACCTCCCCAAGAAACCTGCTCCCAGAGAGAACCACTATTATTATTTTAAAGAAGAAAAACACCACATCCTACAATCCCCACTAGACTAAAACCTTCCTGATAACAACTAATGTGCCAGTATTTCACAGAATGACATTCTCATAGTCAAAAGGAACTTTCCACAAGCCACCTTGTCATAAGTATTTGTTCATTTGTAACAGTCTGATCAAGTGTGTGCAATTTTGGAAGAGACACTTTACTTTGAGAGATTTTGGCTTTCTCATCTGTAAAATAAAGGGTTGGCCTCTATCAATATTTCTCAACTCTGAAAGCAGGCCATAAAGAAGTCTATCCCCTCCAGCTGTCAATGTTAAATTGATTAATTTAAATTCAATCAATTAAAATTGATTACACAATGGGACTACCTGCCATGCTATAAATTTATCTTATAAAATCCATTATATAAAATAATCAGGAGTTTGAAAAGATAAGAAAAATGTAAATAACCAAGGTCTACAAACCTAGTTAAAAAAACAAATCCTTAATATGGGAAAAATGCAAATATAATATCCCTAATTTATATTTATAAGTGGTATATTTCATTCACTCTACTTAATGGTACCATTTCTTTTTAAGTTGTCTATTTCCAAGGTTGAATTAAATGATCCCTAAGGTTCCTTCAATTTTCAATTTATCCTATAACTGAATATTGTTCCTTATTATAAAATACTTATTGATAGACAATTATATCCATATCTCCAAGTAAGTTGTTTGTATTCAGAATATTTCTAAAATAACATATATTAATATATTTAGAAAATTTTTTAAATCTTACTCTTTTGAACTAATAAGTCTAATTGTTACTTGATATCATTAGTAAATAGGCATTTTAAAAATCATGTTAAAAGATTTTATTCTAAGCATTACATCAAAGTTTTGTTTAAATCAAAGGGTTCCACAACTGGAAAGAGTTTGAGAGTCACGGGCCTATGAACTCTAACTTCCAGAACTAAATTAGTTTTGTTAATGTGATTTTTCTCTTGGGGTGATTACCACATTTACAACTGTTTTTGTGGTTTGTGAACTTGATGAAGTATATAAAAATAGCCAAGCTATTTCCTCTATATTACAGTTTCCCAAACATTAAAAATGAAAGGTCTGAATTAAAACAAACAAAAAAAGGGCAATAAAATTCCCATCACCAACCAAGGGTGCTTTTTATCTCTGACAATGGAGATAAGTGTTAAATCTATAATATTGTTCCACTGAAGTCTAGGACACTATCCTAAAGTACAATATTAGAAAAGTTAGGGGGAATGACAGTAACATTATAAATTATTTACATTACAAAAAGTAGTCATTATTAGAAAAGTCTAGGAACCCCATCTAGGGTAAATAAATCTTCTGATTTAGGAATTTCCTGGAGTTTTAATCTTATGGGTAAACTGGTAGTTGCCACAGATTACTGGTTATATTGTATGTACATTTTTATATGTGCTTTAAGATATGCAAAATACTTCCTTATCTCATTCAATCCTCACAATAATCTTGTGGAGTATAATATAATATTAAATATAATCCTCCTCATTTTATGAAAGAGGGATAAAGAACTTGGCCAGTAGAGTTGGAATGCTCGGCAGTTAAGATTAAGAAAGGACTTGCTTTAAATACTACCCTAACCAACCACCTTCCCTGTTACAGCAGAGGGCAAACCATCCTAGAGTGTTCGCTCTCTCTCACCTGTGGATTTCACTTGGTAATACATCTGGAAAATGTCTCCTGCTCCTCTCCAACACTGCCACCATGCTAGAGCAGGCCCTCATGTCCTCATGTGTGAATGACAGCAATAGCCTCTATAGAGAGATCTGCCTCTTATTCATCTCATTCTCTACTCCAGGGCTTCTTAAACTTTTTCTTCTCACAACCCCTTTTGCCTGAGAAATTTTATGTGATGCCAGGTATATAAAATAGGTACACAAATCAAAAATTTACTGATAATAAAATGTAATTTCACAATCTCCATAGTTTGAGAAGCTGGGCTCTATTCAATTACAAAAGTGATTTTTCTAAAGCACATGTTCAACAACGTCACCCCTCTCTACTCACTTAATGAACTCATTCAAAGACCTACATAACCTGACACCCCAAACCATCCAAACTTTCCAGGCTTCCTCTGAATCAGTGACATTGGCCTCTTAGATGTTTCCATGAACAACACATTCCGTCCCTCTGCTCCAGGCTGTCTCCCATGCTTCAAATGTTCTTCCTCCTTCATTCCAATTCCTATAAACTTTCCTGGCTTCCTTTAAGCCTTCCCCAATCCCTCTTATTAATGGCTTCCCATTTACTATCTCTATAGTTTTTGCTTTGTATATATAGTTGTCTGCATGTTGTCTCCTCCATTAGAGAGTAAGTTCCTTGAGGAACTGTCTTTTGCCTTTTTCATATCCCTAGCACTTAGCACAATGCTAGTAGTAGTAGTAGTAGTAGTAGTAGTAGTAGTAGTAGTAGTAGTAGTAGTAGTGCTTAAAAACTGTTTATTGATTGATTTACTAGATGACTCCAGATCCTTGTTTATAACAGTGTAAAATGAACAGAAAAATAACAAAAAAAACCGTATTACAGAGCACAATCTTAGCCCCAAAGAAAAGAATGAAAAGACACCTTCCCAATTCTTTTGTAGGAATAGTGAGGTTGGGGTGGAGTGACTGGGTCTATGGGTGGGGAAAACCCCATAATGTTGTATTTTTCCCCAAGTGATGGGTTTTGCTGATCTTCTCTTTCTCCTCTTTTTCTTTTTGAAAATTCTTTGTTATAAGGGATGATTCTTTTGGAGGGAGAGGTAGGAGTAAAGAGAGAAATTTAGAGGACATTAAAATAAAAGATAGCATTAAGAGCTTTATTTTAAGAATAAATGTATAATGGACCCAATGTGACATCCTGAGCTTCAGTAACTATGAGGAGGAATATATGAAGTAAATAATAGCCATTATTCATGGTGGAGGTAAATGGTAAGGTATGTTAGATGATAGGCAGAGGGACCCATGAATTTGAGGCTACAGAAGTGAAGTAATTCATTAAGGGGTCAATATTGGGAAGGGATGAGATTACAGACAGTTCAATGCCTGAGAAAATACTGAGGATAAAGAAGAGGGCTTAGAGTCATAAAAGAATGATGGGTGGATAAAAGAGTATGATTGGTTAAAGAAATTCCAGAGTTCTTGTCACTGTGGACAAATGGTAACCATTCCTGTGTTAATTGAAGTGGAGTGGAGGAGTAGGTTTTTGGAACTGAATAGATTAATAAATTGGGAACTTAGTTTATTAAAAGGAACATCAATATGTATGTTGGAAATCCCCTCGTATTAGGAAAGGAATTATGGTAAAAAATGGAAGCGGGAGAATGTTCAGGAGCTAACTTAGAATCTGGAATGCAGAATAAATTTGGATAGTGTGAATCTCAAAGAGCAAAGTTTTGTCTGAGTAATACTGGTGGGGGAAGAGTTTAGAAGTGTTCAAGAGGCAGATAGTATTGTGAATTATTCACCAAGGTCAGTGAGTCAGAGATATGAAAGAAAGTGTAAATCCAGCAACTGGGGAAGGAAGGGTGTTTGCTCTTCAGCAGCTATCACCGGGATGAGGAGGTTAAAAAGGAATATGTTATACTAAACATCACTTTAATTGCCTAAACATTATTTATTTGTCTCACAATTTAGGTCAGGTTAATTTAGATCATCTTGAATCTGGACATTTTTTTTAAAGAAAAAATCAAAACACAAACCAAAAACCAATCTTAATTTGACTAACTTTAGACCAAAGAAAAGTGTTTGTTTCTATCTCCAAATAAATTTCATCTTAACTATCAGAGCTCCTGCTTATCCTGTTCAGTGCAAAGGAATGCAATCTTCTTACTATTCTTTTCCTGCCTCAATAAAAGTAATTAAAAAAAAAAAAGAAAGAAAAAAGAAATGCCTATTGGCCCAATAATTTAATATAGCATAAAGTATTTTAATGTGTTTATTTAAAATAAATTAAAAATAGAAAAAGACAAAAATCATAAAAAAGGAAAAAAATCTGCATAGCAGAATATGAGAGGATTCAAAATACGTAATAATAAATGTCCATTTTTAAAAAGCATCTATAATGAACACTTTGTATTTGGAACTATCCATCGTGTCTTTGCTTCCTTGTAGATTTTCTTTTGGTCTCTACTGAGCAGTTTTTACTTTATTCTTTCCCCTTTCCTCCTCCCTACCTCCCCCAAGCAGACCACAAATAAGCAGATAGATAGATAGATATAATTACATATATACATATATATACACACATATATGTACATACATACATATAGAAATATTCCTATGATCATACATACATTATATATATATATATATACATATATATATACTCATATCCATCTATGTAAGATTGTACTATATTTATTTGTCCTCTGTTCCTCTGAAGATAGGTAATATCTTCCCTCTTAGGTCCAAGTCTGTCCATATTTTTCTAAATCCACAAATTTATCATCTTCTATGCCAAGGCAATATTTCAATCTTATATTATCTAATTATTTTAAATAGACCAAATAGACCGTATTAATATGGCAGACATATAACAGATTTCTTTCTTTTGAATGAAAACTTTTTTAACACTGAGTTTACCTGAGATGACAACTATCCCTACTTGTTTTTTCCAATAAATTCTACTCCTGATCATTACTGTGTTTCCTATCCCAGCTAATTCTTCTATTTCTATCCCCTATTTTGCCTTATTACTTAACCTTAACCCACTCCTTATGATTCCTCCCTTATCTTCTCCCCAATCCTTTCCTCCCTCTTTATCCCATTTCCTTTAATCTATACACCCTTCTGTACTCCATCTTGTCCTATTCCTTCCCCCACAAATTTTTTTATAAATTTTGAAATTTTATACTCTTCCATATGTATATTTGTATTGTTCCCTCTTTAACCCATTAGCAACACCCCTTCCTCCCCCATCTAATTCCTCTGTATCAATTCTTGCTCTCATACCTTTCATAATCACTGTTTTTATTTCTTCTTATATGGTTTTGTTTTTTAGAACCACATTATACCCAGCTCTACTCCAATCTTTCTTTTGAAGTGTCCAATTACTGACAATCTTAGACATGATTTACATTTCCATAAATAAACATAATTTGTTCTTATTGAATCTCTTGAAACAGTCTTTAATGATTATCTGATATTTCTCTTGGTTCTTATATGTCAAATTTTCTTTTGTCCTTAAGTTCAGTTACTTTGCCACAAAATCCTCTAAGTCTCAGCAATTCAATGAAGATCAATTTTTTTACTCTTTCAGGATTATACTTAATATTCCTGGATATAATATTTTTGGCCAGAATCCTATTTTTTTTTGGTCTTCCACACATATAGTATTCCAGGACCTATGGCCTTTTATTATAGCTGCTGATAGGTGTTTTGGATTCTAACAGTGACTCCACTAAATCTGAATTGGTTTGGTTTCTTTTTGTTGTTGCTGTTCTGATCTGGGCATTTTAAAATTTAGCAATAATGCTCCTGGGGGTTTTTCTTATAGGATCTCTTTCAGATGCTGATCAGTAGATTTTTTTTTCTACTTCTACTTTCCCCTCTCGTTCTAATATTCCAGGGAAATTTTCTTTATTTCTTGTATGATTGTCCCAAGATTTTATTTTGGTCATAATTTTCAGGAAATCTGATTATTCTTATATTATCTCTTCTTGACCTGTTCTCCAGATCTCTTGTATTTTTCATGAGATGTTTCATATTCTTTTCTTTTATTTTTATTTCTTATATTTTATTTTATAATTTCTTGGTCTCTGATTACTTTGCTAGCTTCCCCTTGCCCAATTCTAATTTTCAAAGTCATTTTCTGGAGGCAGAACAAAGATGGCAGAATAAAGGCAGGAACTTGCCCAACTTCTACCCCAAAATACTTTAAATTTCTTTAAATAATGACTCTAAACAAATTTTAGAGCATCAGAACACACAAAAAAGACAAAGTAATATTTTCCAGCTGAAGATAACTTATAAGGTCAGCAGAAAAGGTCTATGGTGGGACTACTGAGGGTGGAGCCAAGATGGCAGAGATGACACATTTTTCTCTGACCTTCTTTATAACCCTCATAATAATTACGAAATCCAGACTCTGAATCAGGTCTGGATGGGCAGAACCCACAAATTTTGGGATTACAACAAATTATCAGCAGAAGATAATTTCAAAGATCGCCAAAAAGGTCTGTTTCAACTGGAAAAGAGAGGGAGGCAGCAAGGGTAACCAGTAAAAATGCCAGCACAGACAGCTCAGAGTCTTGGGGCAGAGAATTTATGGGAGGAAACGGATTAGGAAAGGTCTGTTTCACTCAGATATGGGAGAGAGGCAGGGAGTACAAACAGCTGACCACAAACGCCAGTGCAGACCAAGCAGAGCCTGAGGCAGAGCAATCTCAGTGTGGTGGTGCAACCTTCCTGGGGCACAGACTTTGCAGGAGGAAGCAGACCAGAGAAGGTCTGTTCCAATCAGAAGTGGGAGAGAGACAAAGAGGCCCAGGCAGCTGACCACAAAGGTCAGCACAGACAGCTCAGAGTCCGAGAACAGTGCAATAGCAGGGTGGCTGAGCAGACTCTGACCAGAAACACCAGGGTAGACAGCACAGAGCCCTAGGGCACTGCTAACAACTCCACATAGTAGAGCCAGCACCAAGAGCGAATCAGCATTGATCCAGCAGCTGTGGTCCTTGGTAAACCTCTCCCATACTAAAGGCAGACCTTAACTTAAAAAAAAAAATGAGTAAAAAAGTAAAGAGGACTCTAAGAATTGACAACTTTAATGGTGAAAGAGAAGAACAGATTTGAAACCCTGAGGAAACTAAAGGCAGATTGTCTGCAGATGAAGCTGCAAAAGGTGAAATAACCTGGTCCCCTCCCCATCACGCAAAGCTCTCCTAGAAGAACTTAAAAAGGATTTTAAAACAGAGCTAGAAGAAAAATGGGGAAAGGAAATGAAAGGCTTGCAAGAGAGTTTGGAAAAGGCAAAATAGACAGAGTGAAATGGAAAAAGCATATAACTCATTAAAAGATAAGATTTGATAAAGTGGAAAAAGAAAGCAATTCCCACAAAAACAGAATTTGTGAAACAAACAAAAAAAACTTCTTAAAAAACAAAATTTGTGAAATGGAAAAAGAAAATAACTGCTTAAAAAACAAAATTGGTGAAATGGAAAAAAATTCTGTAGAACAAAACAACTCATTCAAAAATTCAATTGGCCATTCTCCAACTGACAAATGGTCAAAGAATATGAACAGACAATTTTCAGATGATGAAATTGAAATTATTACCACTCATATGAAAGAGTGTTCCAAATCATTATTAATCAGAGAAATGCAAATTAAGACAACTCTGAGATACCACTACACACCTTTCAGATTGGCTAAGATGACAGGAAAAAATAATGATGATTGTTGGAGGGGATGCGGGAAAACTGGGACACTGATACATTGTTGGTGGAATTGTGAACGAATTCAACCATTCTGGAGAGCAATCTGGAATTATGCCCAAAAAGTTATCAAACTGTGCATACCCTTTGACCCAGTAGTGCTACTACTGGGCTTATATCCCAAGGAGATACTAAAGAAGGGAAAGGGACCAGTATGTGCCAAATGTTTGTGGCAGCCCTGTTTGTAGTGGCTATAAACTGGAAAATGAATGGATGCCCATCAATTGGAGAATGGTTGGGTAAATTGTGATATATGAATATTATGGAATATTATTCTTTTGTAAGAAATGACCAGCAGGATGAATACAGAGAGGCTTGGAGAGAATTACATGAACTGATGCTAAGTGAAATAAGCAGAACCAAGAGATCATTATATATGTCAACAATGATACTGTATGAAGATGTAATCTGATGGAAGTGGATTTCTTTGACAAAGAGACCTAATTCAGTTTCAGTTGATCAATGATGGACAGAAGCAGTTACACCCAAAGAAAAAAACACTGGGAAATGAATGTAAACTGTTTGCATTTTTGTTTTTCTTCCCAGGTTATTTTTACCTTCTGAATCCAATTCTCCCTTTGCAACAAGAAAACTGTTTGGTTCTACACACATACATTGTGTCTAGGATATACTACGACATATTCAACATATATAGGACTGCTTGCCATCTAGGGAAGGGGGTGGAGGGTGGGAGGGAAAAATCGGAACAGAAGTGAGTGCAAGGGATAATGTAAAAAAATTACCCTGGCATGGGTTCTGTCAATAAAAAGTTATTAAAAAAAAAGAAAGAAAGAAAGAAAGAAAGAAAGAAAGAAAGAAAGAAAGAAAGAAAGAAAGAAAGAAAGAAAGAAAGAAAGAAAAAAGAAAAAAAAAACAAAAAAATTCAATTGGACAAATACAAAAATTTTTTTTAAAAAAGTAAATGAAGAAATTAACACACTAAAATTCAGAATTGAATAAATGGAAATGAATGACTCAATAAGGCAATAAGATTCAGTCAAGCAAAACCAAAAAAAAAAAAAAAAAAAAAAAAAAAAAAAAAAAAATATAAAATACCTAATGGGGAAAACAACCATAAAGCTATGGAACATAGATCTAGGAGAGACAATCTAAGGATTATTGGACTCCCTGAAATACATGATGAAAAAAAGGGCCTAGACACTATTTTTTAGGAAATCATCAAGGAAAACTGCCCAAATGTCATAGAATCAGAAGGTAAAATAGAATTGAAAGAATTCATCGATCACCTACAGAAAGAGATCCCAAAATTAAAATTCCAAGAAATATTGTGGCTAAATTCCAGAACTATCAGAACAAGGAAAAAAATACTACAAGCAACCAGAAAAAAATAATTCAAATACAGGGGAGCCACAATAAGGATCACTCACATTAAAGGATCGAAGAGCCTAGAATTTGATATTCCAAAAGGCAAAGGAACTTGGAATGCAACCAAGAATAAATTACCCAGCCAAACTGGGCATTTTCTCCCAGGAACAGGAAAGAAAATGGACATTCAATGAAATAGGTAAATTCCATTTATGTCTGACAAAAAAACTAGAGTTAAACAAAAAGTCTGACCTCCAAGTATAGGACTCAAGAGAAGCATAAAAAGATAAAAAGAACTCTTGTGAACTGTATTTCTGTTAAGTGTATACATAAAGAGTACATGTATAATTTGGTTTACTGTTATACTATAAAAAAGGATCTAGAGGTGGAAAGGAAATTGAACCAGAAAAATGAAGAAGTGGAGGTAATACATCTCACAAAGAGGCAAAGGAAAATTATTATATCTGAGGGAGAGAAGGGAGGGAGATGATCATAGGGTGAATCTTACTCTCATCAGAATTGACTCAAAGAGAAAAGATTAGACACATTCGGTTTACAGAGAAACTTCTCTCACTTCATTGAAAAGTGAGAGGGGAAAAGTGAAAAGGAAAGATCGGCTAAATAGAAGGGAATACAGAAATTGTAAGGGAAAGGTTTAATAAAAGGGGAGGGAATCTAAGGGGGTGGGGGAATCCTAAGGAGGGAGGGAGCAAAAAGAAATTAATTTTTGAAGGAAAAACATTCAATTAAAAAAAGAAAGGATAGGGATGACACTCTTACCCAAGGATGCAGTGTGCTCAGTGAAGGTTGGTAAGAATACAATTGCTTACTTTGTGACCCTGGGCCAGTCATTTAACTCCAAATGCCTCAGGGGGGAAAAAAAGGAATACAATTGCTTAGTGTCTTGCAAATCTAATCCAAAAGACTTTAAAATAAAATAAAAGAGGGAGAGGATGCATTACACATCTATTTATGTACTCGGTAAGATGCCTTAAGGAAGAGTTATAATGCAGAAAGAATAGCCCTTAAAACACAAAGTTCCCAGGTCACAATACCCAAGCCAGTAGTCCACAGAAAAAGTGATGACCTCAACTCTGTAAACCTCAATGTAAGCAAAACTCAAAAGAGACCAGCGGTCCTAAGAAGAAGGTGCTACTCATAAGTTTAATGCTGGGGAGGGGGATAAGAGGAAAAGGAAAGAGAAAAGCATAATTTGGGGTTAACAAGATAACAAGAAATATAGAATTAGTAATTTTAACTATAAATGTGAATGGGGTAAACTCCCCTATAAAGCTGAGGCAGATAACAAACTGGATTAAAAGCCAGAATCCTACAATATGTTGTTTACAGGAAACACACTTGAAGCAGGGTGATACATACAGAGTAAAGGTAAGAGACTGGAGAAGAATCTATGCTTCAGGTGAAGTAAAAAAAAAAAAACAAGGGTAGCCATCCTGATCTCAGATCAAGCAAAAGCAAAAATTGATCTAATTTAAAAAGATAAGGAAGGGCACTATATCCTGCTAAAGGGCAGCATAGAAAATGAAGCAATATCAATACTAAACACATATGTACCTAGTGGTATAGCATCTAAATTCCTAAAGGAGAAGTTAAGAGAGCTGCAAGAAGAAATAGACAACAAAACTATAATAGTGGGAGATCTCAATTTTGCTCCCCCAGAACTAGATAAATCAAACCACAAAATAAAAAAGTTAAAGAGGTAAATAAAACACTAGAAAAGTTAGGTGCAGAAATAGTAAATGCATCCTTTTCAGATCACAATGCAATAAAAATTACATTCAATAAAAAGTCAGGGGAAAATAGACTAAAAAGTCATTGAAAACTAAATAATCTCATCCTAAAGAATGAATGGGTGAAACAGCAAACCACAGACAAAATTAATAATTTCACCCAAGAGAATGACAATAATGAGAAGACATACCAAAATGTGTGAGATGCAGCCAAAGCAGTAATAAAGGGAAATTTTATATATCTAGAGACTTAGTTGAATAAAATAGAGAAAGAGAAGATCAATGAATTGCAACTTAAAAAGCTAGAAAAAAGACCAAATTAAAAACCCCCAATGAAACACTGAACCTGAAATTCTAAAAATAAAAGGAGAGATTAATAAAATGAAAGTAAAAAAATTATTGCATTAATAAATAAAACTAAGAGTTGGTTAAAAAAAAACAAAAACAAAATAGATAAACCCTTGGTAAATTTGATTAGAAAAAGGAAAGAGGAAAATCAAGTTGTTAGTCTTAAAAATGAAAAGGGAGAACTTTCCACAAATGAAGAGGAAATAAGAGCAATAATTAGGAGTTACTTTACCCAACTTTATGCCAATATATTTGATAATTTGATTAAATGAAATGGATGAATATTTTCAAAAATATAGGTTGCCCAGATTGACAGAGGAAAAAGTAAATTGGTTAAATAGTCCCATTTTATGGGTAAGAAGAGTATTAAATTAAATATCCAGAAGAGATTGTGATATTTTTAGTAATGACCTCCTAAAACTAGGGGATATCAATGGGAATAAATATTGTACAACAAAAAGCAGAATTTGTGTCATATTCATTAAAGATTTAGCCAAAGTTTGAAGCCATTAAAAAAAATAAGTAAATAAATAAATAAATAGTCCCATTTTAGAAAAAGAAATAGAACACACTATAAAACAACTCCCTAAGAAAAATTCCCAGGACCAGATGGATTTACATATGAATTCTACCAAACATTTAAAGAACAATGAACTCCAATGCTATATAAAACCATTTGAAAAATAGGAAATGAAGGAATCATATCAAATCAATACCAGCTGATACCTAAATCAGCTAGGAGGAAAACAGAAAAAGAAAATAATATACCAATCTCCCTAATGAACATTGATTCCAAAATCTTAAACAAAATATTAGCAAAAAAGACTACAGAAAATCATCCCCAGGATAATACACCATGACCAAGTAGGATTTATACCAGGAATGCAAGGCTGGTTCAGTATTAGGAAAACTATTAATATAATTGACTATATCAATAACCAAATTAACAAAAACCATATGATCATCTCAATAGATGCAAAAAAAGCATTTGATAAAATCCAACACCCATTCCTATTAAAAACACTAGAGAGTATAGGAATAAATAGATTTTTCCTTATAATAGTCAGTAGCATCTATTTAAAACCATCAGTAAGCATCATATATAATGGTGATAAACTGGAACCATTGTTAATAAAATAAGGAGTAAAACAAAGTTGTCCACTATCACCATTACTATTCAATATTGTGTTAGAAATGCTAGTTTTGGCACTAAGAGATGAAAAAGAAATGAAAGGAATTAGAGTAGGTAATGAGGAAACCAAATTATCTTTGCAGAGATTCTAACTAAAAAGCGATTAGAAATAATCCACAACTTTAGCAAAGTTGCAGGATACAAAATAAATCCACATAAATCATCAGCATTTTTATATATCATTAACAAAATCCAACAGCAAGAGATACAAAGAGAAATTCCATTTAAAATAACTGTCAACAGTATAAAATATTTGGGAATCTATCTACCAAGGGAAAGTCAGGAACTATATGAGCAAAACTACAAAATACTTTCCACACAAATAAAGTCAGATGTAAACAATTGGAAAAAATATTAAGTGGTCTTGGATAGGCTGAGCAAATATAATACAGATAACAATACTTCCTAAACTAATCTATGTATTTAATGCTATACTAATCAGACTCCCAAGAAAGTATTTTAATGACCTAGAAAAATTAACAACAAAATTCATCTGGCAGAACAAAAAGTCAAGAATTTCCAGGGAACTAATGAAAAAAAAAAAAAAAACAAATTAAGAGTGGCCTAGCTGTACCTGATCTAAAACTATATTATAAAGCAGCAGTCACCAAAACCATTTGGTACTGGCTAAGAAATAGACTAGTTGATCAGTGGAATAGGTTAGGTTCATAGGACAAAATAGTCAATAATTATAATAATCTGATGTTTGACAAACCCAAAGACCCCAGCTTTTGGGATAAGAATTCACTATTTGACAAAAACTGCTGGGAAAATTATAAATTAGTATGGCAGAAACTAGGCATTGACCCACACTTAACATCATACACCAAGATAAGATCAAAATAGGTTCATGATCTAGGCATAAAGAATGAGATTATAAATAAATTACAAGAAATGAGATTGTAAATAAATTACAAGAATGAGATTATAAATAAATAGGATAGTTTACCTCTCAAATCTGTAGAGGAGGAAAGAATTTGTGACCAAAGAAGAATTAGGGATTATTATTAATCACAAAATGGAAAATTTTGATTATATCAAGTTAAAAAGCTTTTATGCAAACAAAACTAATGCAGACAAGATTAGAAGGGAAGCAATAAACTGGGAAAACATCTTTACAGTTAAAGGTGCTGATAAAGGATTCATTTTCAAAATATATAGAGAATTGACTCTAATTTATAAGAAATCAAGCCATTCTCCAATTGATAAATGGTCAAAGGATATGAACAGACAATTCTCAGATGACGAAATTGAAACTATTTCTACCTATATGAAAAGATGTTCCAAATCATTATTGATCAGAGAAATGCAAATTAAGACAACTCTAAGATACCACCACACACCTTTCAGATTGGCAAAGATGACAGAAAAGATAATGATGAATGTTTGAGGGAATGTGGGGAAACTGGAACACTGATGCATTGTTAGTGGATCTGTGAACGAATCCAACCCTTCTGGAGAGCAATCTGGAATTATACCCAAAAAGTTATCAAACTGCACACCCTTTGATCCAGTAGTGTTACTACTGGGCTTATATCCCAAAGAGATACTAAAGAAGGGAAAGGGACCTGTATGTGCCAAAATGTTTGTGGCAGCCCCTTTTTGTAGTGGCTAGAAACTGGAAAATGAATGGATGCCCATCAATTGGAGAATGGCTATGAATGTTATAGAATATTATTATTCTGTAAGAAATGACTAGCAGGATGAATTCAGAGAGGCTTGGAGAGACTTGGATGAACTGATGCTAAGTGAAATGAGCAGAACAGGAGATCATTATACACTTCAACAACCATACTATATGAGGATCAATTCTCATGGAAGTGGCTATCTTCAACAATGAGCATCCAGATTAATTCCAATTGATCAGTAATGAACAGAACCAGCTACACCCAGCAAAAGAACACTGGGAAATGAATGTGGACCACAACATAGCATTTAGACTCTTTCTGTTATTGTTTACTTGCACTTTTGTTTTTCTTCCCAGGTTATTTTTACCTTCTTTCTAAATCTGATTTTTCTTGTGTAGCAAGACAACTTTATAAACATATATACATATATTGTATTTAACATATACTTTAGCATATTTAACATGTATGGGACTACTTGCCATCTAGGGGAGGAGGTGGGAGGAAGGAGGGGGAAAGTTGGAGTAGAAGTTTTTGCAAGGGCCAATGTTGAAAAATTACCCATGCATATGTTTTGTCAATAAAGAGCTATTTAAAAATGTTTAACAAAATAAATAAAAATATAACAGGAAAAAAAAAAAAAAAGAAAAGGTCTATGGTATCAGGATGGGAGTTTAATATACAGTCCTGGTGAGTCCTGGACCTGGCCCCATGCCAACAAATCAGCAGCAGCATTGGAGGTTTATGGAGCTCTCAGATCAGAGACACCAAAAATGACTTAGAGGGCTAGCAGAAAAGATCTGTCAGCCGAGTAACAGGGCTTTGGGAAATCAGCCACCAAAAGTAGGGTTGGGAGGTGGTGGAGGTGAAAACCTCCAGAGGCCTGAGTTCTCAGAAGGTCTCTTTATTAACACTAAAGGACTCTTTTGCTTTAGCGCACTAGATTTACAGTTATAGTGGGATTAGAGACACTCCTAACAGTTCCAGGGCAGAAAATAATGCCTGTGGATCTCTGAAGGTGAAAATAGCTGCACAAAACTCTTGAAACCTGGGACAGTAGACTCTCAATCCTGGAAAGAGAGCCCTACTTTAAACAAAGAATTAAAAGCCAAGCAATAGGCTAGGAAAATGAGCAGACAGCAGAAAAAGTTTCTGACCACAGAAAGTTACTATGATGACAAGGAAGATCAAAACACACACTCAGAAGATGATAACAAAATCAAAGTTCCTACAAAAAGCCCCAAGGAAAATAAGAGTTGGTTTCATGCTAGGAAGAGCTAATAGAGATTTTGAAAATCAAATAAGAGAGAGAGAGGGAAAATCAGGAAGGGAATTGAGAATGGTGCAAAAGGAAATACAAAAAGCTAATGAAGAAAAGACTGTCTTAAAAAAACAAAAATGGGTAAATTGGAAAGGAGGTATACAAACTCATTGATGAAAATTCCTTAAAAATTAGAATTGAGCAATATAAACTAATGACTTTATGAGAAATCAAGATACAACAAAACAAAACCAACAAAATGAAAAAAATTGAAAACAATATGAACTATCTCATTGGAAAAAACAATTAATCTAGAAAATAGATCCAGGAGAGATAATTTAAACATTACTGGTCTCTCTGAAAGTCATGATCAAAAAGAGAGCTTAGACATCATCTTTCAAGAAATTATCAAGGAAAATTGCCCTGGTATTCTAAAACCAAAAGGTAAAATAGAAATTGAAAGAATGCACTGATCACCTCCTAAAAGAGATCCCAGAAAACTCTCACGAATGTTATAGTCAAATTCTGGAACTCCCAGGTTAATGAGAAAAATTGCAAGACTCCAGGAAGAAACAATTCAAGTATGATGAAGCTACGGTGAGGATAACACAAGATTTAGCAGCTTCTACATTAGAGAACCAAAAGATTTGGAATACAATATTCCAGAGAGCAATGAAGCTAGGATTACAACCAAGAATCACCTACCCAGCAAAACTTCAGGGGGAAAGGTGGAAATTCAATGAAATAAAAGATTTTCAAGCATTCAGAATGATAAGACCAGAGCTGAACAGAAAATTTGATTTTCAAATGTAGCACTCAGGAGAAGCATAAGAAGGTAATAAGGAAGAGACGGCATAAGGGACTTACTTAATAAGGTTTATCTATTTATATTCCTACATGGGAACATGATATTTGTAATTCATTAGTACTTTCTCATTATGGCATTTAGAAAGAGTATACATAGACAGAGAGCACAGGTTATAAAGAGATAATATCAAAAAATAATAAAATGAAGGGGTGAGAGGAATGTACTAGCAAAAAGAGAGAGAAGCAGATTGTAAATTATCTGCCTTAAAAAGAGGCAAGAAAAAGCTTATGTTTACAATGGAGAGGGAAGAAGGAAAGGGGAGAGTGAGTGAATGAAACTTTTATCATAATTGGCTCAAAGAGAAAATAACATACACACTTAATATGGGTATAGAAATATATCTTACCGTGCAGGAAAATATGGGGGAATGGGATACTAGAAGGGAAAGAGTGATAAAAGAGAGGGCATATTGGGGAAAGGAATGGTCATTAGCAAAACACTTTTGAGGAGATACAGAGTGAATAGAATAAATGGTGGAAATGGCAATGATAATTGTACATAAAGAATTTTGAAGCAAGTTTCTCTGATAAAGCCTCATTTCTCAAACAGGGAACTAAATCAAGTTTATAAAAAATAAGAACCATGTTCCAATTGATAAATGATCAAAAGATATGAGCTATACACAAAGGACTATAAATGCATGCATATCCTTTGACTTATACAATACCACTATACTAGACATGAATCCCAAAGGAGATTTTTTTTTAATAAAGGAAAAAGACCTATAAGTGCAAAATTACTTATAGCAGCACCCTTCCTCAGGGCAAAAAAAAAAAAAAAACCCTGGAAATTGGGGGGATGTGCATTAATTGGGGAATGGCTGAATAAATTGCAGTATGTGATTTTGATGAAATATTATTTTTCCATGGGAAATAACAAGTGGGATGCTCTCAGAAAAACTTGCAATGTTCTCCATGAACTTGTGTATTCCATGAAACATACTTTGTACAAAGTAAAAAGCAATGTTCTGGGATAATCAGCTATAAATATCTTTGCTATTCTCAATAGTACAATGATCTATGCCTACTCTGAAGGGTGTATGATGAAAAATCCTATCCATACCCATTAAAAGGAACTAATTGTGTCTGAATACAGACTGAAGCATTCTTTTTATTTTTATTCTATTTTTCTTAAGGTTTTTTGTTGTTTTTGTTTTAGGGTGGGAGATCTATGTTTTCTTTTACAACATGTCTTTTAATGGAAATATTTTGCATAACTTCACATGTGGTTTCTTAAGGGGGGTTAAGGGTGGGGCTTTTAAAAAATATATAAAAGAAAGTTTTAAATGTAACTACACAAATTAGTTTAAAAACAACAATAATAATAAAAAAAAGAGTCATTTTCTTCCTTTAGACTGAATTTCCTTTTCTAGTTGTTTGACTTTCTTTTTCATAATCTTGTTTTTCTTGGATTTTTTTTTTTTTTTTTTAGTTTTTCCTCAATTACTCTCATTTGATTTTTTGAATGGTTTGTGTGTGTGTGTGTGTGTGTGTGTGTGTTCCTCTGATTTGTTTTTGGGTAAGTGACCATTTAATGTTAGGAGAGAGTTTTTGTTTTTTTTTTGTTTTTTTTTTTTTTACTTCGGTATCTTTCTTTTAGGATGAACCGTGACCTTCCCTATTCCCATAGTAACTTGCTATGATTAGGTTCTTTCTCCTCTGCTTGTCTTATTTACTTTTTTTTTTAATAAGAACTTAATAGTGTAATCACTTTAGCCCTGGGATAAAGGGGATAACATTTCTGGCCTCAGATTCTTCTTCATTTCTGTCTGGCCAGGCAAGACTAAGAACTCAGCCCTCCTTAAGTGGCTGGAGCTGGCAGCATCCCTGCCCCCACTGTGCTTCTGCCCTGGTTCCTTCTTGCCCAGGACCACATCTTTGTAGCACAGCTGGGCCTGGCACTCCTTACTAGCAGAGGTACCTCCAAGCTTCCTCAATTTAAACCCTAACTTCCCACAATGTCTGGGAAGTGAAAGTTCCTGTGGTTGGGGCCCAGGCTATCTCCCAACCCTGCTAACGCCAGAGTTCACCACTTTCTGTTTTGGCAGAACCAGCCTGAAGATGTTACACTTCCCAAGAGACTTTGATGACATCACAAATATTAGGAAATATAAGGAGCATAAGGAAATATAGAAAAACCTTTATGAAATGATGCAAAAGAGAACCAGAAGAGAAGATACGTATTCTACCTCCTCCAGCTGTGTTTAATTTCTCTTAAACTTGGATTATTTCACCTATAAAATGGTAATAATATTTGGACTAGCTACCTTAGAAGGCTGCTGTCAATTCACATTTTAGACTAACACAGAATACCCAAACCCATTTTTCTTTCTCCCTTGAATTTCTTCCTAGAAATATCATTGTTTAATTTATAAGAATAAACAATTCTCCAAAAAAGCTACTAATAGCCATATTTTTAAATGCTTCAAATTGCTAATAGAAAATTAAAGTATTAAAAAACTATATTAAAGAAATTCTGAGATTCCACTTCATATTCACCAGATTAGAAAAGTTGATAAAAAAGGGAAATGATACCTGTTAGAGACTATGGAAAGAGTCACATTGATGCATTATTGGTGAAGCAATGAATTAGAATAACCTTTATAGAAAGCAATTTGGAACTGTAAGGGCTACTAAACTAAGTAAATACCCTTAAATCAATAGATGTCACTGCAAGGCCTAGATTCCAAAGAAATCAAAAGAAGAAAAGGTCCTATACATGCAAAAACAATGACAGCAACTCTTTTGGTAATGACAAGGAATTGGAAACTGGGGAGTGTTCCGTAATTGAGGAAATTACTGAATACATTATGGTACTTATGGGAGTATAATGGAATATTATTATTCTATAAGAAATTTTAAGAGAGTTTCAGAAAAACCTGGAAAGACTTTTATAAACTAAGCTAAATGAAGCAGGCAGAACCAACAGAACAAGTTATAGTATAGGAACATTGTAAAAGTGAAACAGTTTAAAAGGCCTGAAGAACTCTTTATCTATGAAATAATCAACTAGATTCCAGAGGATGGGTGATGAATGCTACCTGAAGTACCCAGGCAAGAGAAAAACAGGCAGCCAAAATAATGAAGTTTTAAGAGTGTTTATTACTGGCCAGAACTGATGCCCCAACACCAAGACTGGAGGAGTCAGTAATGAGTGGCCTCAGAGCCATATATTTATAGAGTAAAGAGAGAGACATCAAAATGTTTCTTGATACATTTGTCATAATAAAGGAATTTCTATTCTAAACAGGAGGCAAAAAGTTATCACTCTAAGGGGGTCATTCCCAGACAGCAATAAGCAATATTTCTTTAAGTAAAGAACCAGTAATAAACTTCTAACTACAAAGATTCAAGATTATGTTTCTCACGGTCCCATTAGGGGTGCTTTTCCACTTCATACCCACTTCCTGACAAAGATATGCAGAATGTAAAAATATACAGAATGAGATCTACATTTTTAAATATGGCTAATCTGGATATCTGACCTACTGCAACTATACATATTTGTAGCAAAAGGTTTTTTTGTTTGTTTGTTTTTCCCCAGGGCAGTGGGTGGGAGACAAGAAGGATACAAGAATAAATGCTTGATAATTGAAAAAAATTTACTTATACTTTTAAAAAACAAATACATTTAAAAAAATCTACCATTTCGCATATAATTATTTATTCTTCTTTGAATATATATGTTGAATATATATACATAATACACACATGCATAATACAGAAATTATGTTTGTTGATAATTAAGTTTACAATAATTTTTTTGAAGGTGGATTCATATTATAATGATGGAAAATTTGACTACCATAAAAGCCTTTACCTCCTTTCATTTTGTAATCTTGAACTATATTTTTCAAATGCATTGTTGCCATTTCCCCCTAAATTCTTCTATTTTTGTATTAAATTTAACGAAAATGAACATACATGTTGACTGAGTCTAAAAGAACATGCCAAACATGGCTCTTTTCAACAATGAGATGGTTCAGGCCATTTCCAATAATCTTATGATGAAGAGAGCCATCCGCTCCCAAAGAGAGGACCATTGGAACTGAGAATGGTTTACAACATAGCATTTTCACTCTTTCTGTTGTTTGCTTGCATTTTATTTTCTTTCTCATTTTTTTTTCCTTTTTGATCTGACTTTTCTTGTGCATCAAAACAACTGTACAAATATGTATGCATATATTGAATTTAACATATATTTTATTATGTTTTACATATATTGGATTACTTGCCATCTAGAGGAGGGGGTGGGGAGGAGGGGAAAATTTGGAACAAAGGTTTTGTAAGGGTCAATATTGAAAAATTATCCTTGCATATGTTTTGAAAATGAAAAGCTTTATTAAAAAAAAAGAAGAATATGCCAAATTCTTCATGGAATTCCTTTGAGTCATCTTCTCCAAAAGATTCTGGCAAAAATGTAAAATGAAATGTTCATAAGGCTTTTTTTGTTGTCTGATTAAACCAACTACCCCAAATTCTTTATCTGCATCTCCAAAGAGAACCTTCTGTTTAGATACAATTACCTTATCCCTTTAGATTTAATTTATCATATTATCAAGATTGCTATGGTTCAGGTCCTCTAGCATAATATTATATATTAATTCACTGGGCAATAAACATGGATTTCTAATAAGGGACAAAGAGAGAGAGACAGAGAGGCAGAGACAGAGAGATGAAAATCAACCTGATTTAATTATTGATTGCTAATTAGAAATTGGATATGAGGCAGAGGAAATGAAAGAGTATGAGCTATTTTCCTGTTCCTCTGTGGCTAAAATTTCAATTGCTATCCTTTTTTTTCCTCCTGCTATTTCACTGTGTCCCCTCTACTCCACTAGAGAGGGAAACTGCCATTCATCCTCAAACTCCTCACTTCATATTCTTTCCATCTTTTGGTACTAAGGGAATTTTTTTTTTCTTTGCATAAGACATTGCATCCTTAGCAATTATCTTAGCATTACTAATGATTTATTAATTGCCTTTTCTCAGTTGTTAATCCTTTTGTCTCTGACACACTTTTCTCTCTAGACCTCCATAATACTGACTCTGTCTTCTACCTATCTGACATCTTACCAGTCTCCTTTGCTTCATCTTCACCTAGATCCTTCCAGCTAACCCTAGGCTCTATCCTGGGCTTTCTTCTTTTCTCCCTCTCTATAATTTTACTTGGTGATCCCTCGCCAATTCTGAAGAACTCAACTATCTTCTTTATTGGTTGGTTGTTGTCTTTCATTCTCAAAGAGGACCAAAATGATGTCACTATGTTAAAGGCGAGTCACAGTGTGCCCCACTGGGGCTGAACAGAGCAGTGTGAGCTCAGAATGCTCTGCCATAGGTCAGAAATAATCCCTGTGAACATTTGGGTGGACTCTCTAACATTGTGCATTTCATGTTTCCTCTGAGCTAATTCAGTTCTGTTTTGCTCATAGAGCTCAGCACCTTTTCTGTCGAGGCATGCTATGCTGGGTGGTGCTGTTTCAGTATTTCCCATGTCATATAATCAATTTTAAGAGAGATCTTGACAACTGTATCATTTTTTCTGAAACACCCCCCCCTTCCCATGAGTGCTTGCTCAGTGTGAGTTCTCCATAAAATGATCTTTTTAGCAAGTATATCTTTGGCATTCAAACAATGTGGCCAGCCTAATGGAGGTGTGCTCTTTGCAGTAGAGTTGGGATCCTTGGCAGTTCAGTTCAAGAAAGGACCTCAGTGTCTGGTACCTGATCCTGCCAAGTGATCTTCAGAATCTTGCAAAGATAATCCAAATGGAAGCCATTCAGTTTCCTGGCATGACATGGGTAGACTGTCCAGATTTTACAGGCACACAACAATCAGGTCAGCACAAAAGCTATATAGACCTTCAGTTTGATAGTTATGCTACTATTTCTCCTCTTCCACACTTTGCTTTGGAACCTCCCAAACACTGAGCTAGCTCTGACAATGCATGTGTCATCTCATTGTCAATGTGGACATCCCTGGAAAGTATACTGCCAAACTCTTTTCAACAGTGAGATGATTCGGATCAGTTCCAATGATCTTGTGATGAAGAGAGCCACCTACACCTAGAGTGAGGGCTGTGGGGACTGAGGGTAGATCACAACATAGCATTTTCATTCTTTCTGTTGTCTGCTTGCATTTTGTTTTCTTTTTCAGTTTTTTTCCTTCTTGATCCAATTTTTCTTGTGCAGCAAGATAATTGTATAAATATATATATATATATATTGGATTTAACATATTTTAACATATTTAATATGTATTAGATTACCTGCCATTTAAGGGAGGGGGTGAAGGGAGGAGGGGAAAACTTGGCACAGAAAGTTCTGCAAGAGTCAACGGTGAAAAGTTATCTATGCATATGTTTTATAAATAAAAAGCGTTACTAAAATAAGTACTTTTTTTTTTTTTAGAAGAAAGTATATTGCCAAGGGAAGAGACCTCCACAGCATTCAAAACTTCACCATTTGCTATAACTGATAGTTCCACATATGTTGGTGTGATTGGCTAATGATGGACCTGTGTTTTCTTGGGAATGCTGATGATTCTCAAGTCTACTTACTTAACCCTAACATATTTCATAATGTCACTCAAATCTTCAATTGCCTGGACATCTCAAACTAGATATTTTGTAGACACCATATCCAAAAGTGAACTCTTTCTGTCCAAAGCTGTTGATGGAGCCATCATTCTCTCAGCTAAGTGATCTCTGAAAAGTCCAACAAGGTCATGTTCCCCATTTGAAAAATTCTACCTATATTATCCATATTCATTATCCATTATTTCATTATCACCTTGAGGATATAAAATGCTTTGTTATTTAAATTTTTAACCTCGCTTCTTCCTATCTTTTTAATTTTTTTGATTCTACCAACCCCAACATAATCTGTGATCCTGTAACACTGGCCTCCTTGCTATTCCTCACACAACTCCTGACTGAACATTTTCCTGGTTGTTTCCCCTACATGGAATTCTCTCTTTCCTTTACTCTGCCTCTTACTTTACCTGGCTTCCTTCAAGTTCTTGCTAAAAAAAACTCACCTTCTACAGGAAGCCTTTCCTCCTTAATTTTGTGCCTTCTCTCCGCCAACTATTTTAGTCAATCGTGTACATTACTTGTTTGTAACAGGGGTTTGTTTTGATTTTCTGCAGGTTTCTCTCATTAGACTGTGAGCATGACTGTCTTTTGTCTTTCTGTATTTCCAGAGCTTAGTCATAAACACTTCATAAATATGTGCTGGAGACCCCTCTTCTCCTGTCTCCCTGAAACATTAGGCCAGAAAGAAAACCCAATATATTCCTTTCTTCTCATTGACACTTCTAGACCTTTCCTCAGCCATCATCACCTGGCAATATCTCCCCTTCTGAAATCCATTCAAGATACATCTCATTCAGATTCTTGTTCAAGTCCAGTAAAATCAAAGCATCACAGCTCAAGATGAGTCTTGTCATCTAGTTCAATACTGTTATTTTATAAATGAGACCAAATAAAAATTATGTGACTTGCTCAGTCATAGGTGGTGATACCTCATTTTTTATCCTAATTGATATTTGTACTATCTTAGGTTCTATCCTAACTGGTAATTTTGGGACTGTCTAGCAAAATCATCTATCTTACTAGGCTTGACTTCAAAAGGCTTTTCCAAAAAACCCCAAATCCAACCCTAAAGGTAGAGATTTGTCAGAACCAAGGAGTATTTAAAAAAAAAAAAAAAAAAAAAAAAGTGCCATAGATTCTGAAAACATTTCCCAAGGAAGATTTGCAAAAAAAAAAAAAGTCTTAACTATATAAATGTTTCCATGCCTCTCTTTATTCATATTTGTCATTTTGTATAGCACAGTAAAATTCTATTACATTGATGTACCACAATATTTTTCTTTTCAAAAAGAAAATTATTCACTTAAAATTAAATACAAAGAAAAAACAAAATTTTAAAAAGACAGAAAAATAAAACAAAATATTATTGTGTACCCAACAGAACAGGAAGGATTCAAATTATGTAACAATGAATTTCCATTTCAAGAAAGAATATATAACAGAAGAGATTATATTCCTTGTAGGTTAGCTTTTGTTCTCTCCTGTGCACTCTTTACTTCTTTTTTCCCTTTTCACTCCTTCCACCTTATCCCACGCAAGCTACAGTTAAGCACAGGTATATTTACATACACACACGTGTGTGTATATATGAGAGCCAGAGCTAGCTCAACGTTCGGGAGGCTCCAAAGCAAAGTGTAGAGAGAAGAGGGATTAGACTGGCTACCAAACTGAAGGTCTCTATAGCTTTTATGCTGACCTGATTGTTGTGTGCCTGTAAAATCTGGACACTCTACCAATGTCATGCCAGGAAACTGAATCACTTCCATTTGGATTGTCTTAGCAAGATTCTGAAGATCACTTGGCAGGATCAAGTACCAGACACTGAGGTCCTTTCTTGAACTGTACTGTCAAGGATCCCAACTCTACTGCAGAGAGCACACCTCCATTAGGCTGGCCACATTGTTTGAATGCCAAAGATATACTTGCCAAAAAGATCATTTTATGGAGAACTCACACAGTGTGCCCAACCAGGGCTGAACAGACCAGTGTGAGCTCAGAAAGCTCTGCTGCAGGTCAGAAACAGTCCCTATGAACATTTGGGATGGACTCTCTAACTTCATGTTTCCTCTGAGCTAATTCAATTGTTTTGCTCCTAGAGCACAGAACATTTTCTGATGAGGACATGCTGTGCCTTGCCTCTAACATAGTGACATCATTTTGGTTCTCTTTGAGAACAAAAGACAACCACCAACTCTGTGTGTGTGTCTGTGTGTGTGTGTGTGTATACACACACACACACATAGACATAACCACACCCATATTTCTATCTGCATACATAATATACACACATGTATAAACATACACATTCATACATTTACACATATGTAGATATGTATCTAAAACAATATTAATTTGGCTGACATGTCGATTTCTCTTTTGAATGAATCTTTAAGTTTGACTTTATCTGAGATCAATGACTACTAGTAGCCAGATATTTTTTCAAAGAATTCTTCTTTAAGACTCTGTCTCCTTTTCTAGTTGGTTAACTTTTTATTTTTCCATAATCTTGTTTTTCTAAGATGGTTCTTTTTTTTTTTTTAGTTCTTTCTCTATCTCATTTGATTTTTAAAGTCTTTTTTAAAGTTCTTCTATAAATTCTTACTGGGCAGGTAGCCATTAATGTTACTCTTTAGGGTAGAAGAAACTTTTATTTCAGATTCCTCCTCTGAAGACCAACTCCAGTCTTCCCTATTGCTATAGTAAATTTATATTTTCTTTCTTCTTTCCTATTCTTTTAAAAAATTATTTTTAATGAAATTTTAAATTAATTGATTGATTAATTAAATTTTAAAATGAGAACTATTAGTGTAAGCATTTCTAATCATGGGATGGGAGTGATGATACCTCTGGCTTCACTTCCCCTTTCTGACCTGGAACCCCAAACCAAACTCCACTGTCCTGCAAAGTGCCCTAAGCCAGCAGTCTCCCTGCCCCACTGCTTCTGCTGGCTCCTTCCTGCCCAGGACCATGTCTCAGCCTCACAGCTGGGTATTACTCATCAGCAGAGGTATCCTCAGTTTTCCCAGATTCTGACACCCTCCCCGCCCCTCCCCATTCAGTCCTTAAGGGGTGAAAGTTCAGACAGCCCCAGGGGGCACTTGCAATTTCCTGTTGAGTAGCCTAGAGATGTTTACATTTCACCTCAGTTAAAATAGGATTCTGGGGTCTTTCTCTGGGGCTTCTGCATTTATTCCAGGAGGACCTCAGTTCTGCCCCAAGTCTTTTTTTCTCCCACCGGTCTCTGTTCTCCCTGAAGTGCAATTTTGTTTTGTTTGTAGAATTTTTCTCACCTACTCCATCATCTTCCCAGAATCCTCCTCCCATCCATTTTTTGGTTTTTTTTTGCCAATCTTCAGTTGATGAGAATCTAATTGATTTTCAATTCTTGCTACTTCAAAAGATGTTGCTATAACTATATAGATTTTTTTTTCCTTTTCAAATACCACCTTAGAGTATAAAACTAGCTACGGATTCTGTAAATTAAAAAGTATAAACTTTTTTGTTCTCTTTATTTGTACAATTACAGATTGCTTTCTAAAATGTTTTTGTAGATTCATAAATCCATCAATAATATACTAGTGTGCCCATCATCCCAAAATATCTCCACTGCTACTTCTATATTTTATCATCTTTGTCTTTGTCAAATTAGAGGGTGTGAAGTAAAGCCTTGGGGTTATTTTGATTTCTATTTCTCTTATTACAAGTGATTTGGGGCATTCTTTCATAAAGTTGGGAATATTTTGCAATTCTTTTTGGGTTATATGTTCATATCCTATGAGCATTAATCTATTGAGAAATGGCTTTTGGTCATATATATTACATACATATAGGAAAGGTTAAGTGATTTTTCCAAATTTAATACAAGTTTTAGAGACAGGATTCAATCCCGGTCTCTCTACACTTTAAAGTGTTCTTTGTACTATATACCACACAGCCTCTCTGTACATATACCCTTCCAATGAGAAACAATTCAACACTTTGATTCCTCAGATGTATAAATTCTCTTAATTTTTTTTTCAAGTAGTCATGTTTTAGTTCCACTTTACAAGATTTATTTCCTTAGTTGTATGAAAGAAAACTTTTTTACAACGAATTTTGCTGCTGTTGGATGAAATATGTAAAAACACTATGGCAACTTGCTTTCATATTATGTAATCATTGGCATATTATATGATTGTCCCAAAGTAATTTACCTACCCACTAAATTTTCAATATAAATCTATCCATTCTAATGACAAGCAAATCAAAGTAGTTCTCAAAGAACATACTTTGGAGAATTAATACACACGTATATGTATAACATATATATAAAAGAATGACTGAAATATAGTAAAATGTGTTGACTACATTGTAAAAGTTATTTTAAAAAACAAAAGTTTCATTAAACTCCTTACTAATATACACTTATAACAGTAGGGTGAGTCAGTGATTAATTTCCTATCTTAACCAATGAAGGAAGTGGTTCAAACACGGAGAAAGCAAGTAGTTGATCAAGTGGAAACTAAAAAAAAAAAAAAAAAAAAAAAAAATTTCACCTATTAACTGCCATAAAATTTCCCACCCTTCAAACAAAAAATAATATCTAAAAGAAGAGATGCAAAAAATCAGCTGTTCTAAGAATATACTATACATATATATGCATGTGTATAAATAGATATCTATATCCACAAAGGCATTACATATTCTTTATATACTGTTCAAATATTATAATCTCAAATATATTTATATATATATGTAGTTATATTTTTATATACTTACATACTTTAATATGTACTGAGTATCATAAAATTCTTAGTGTAGTTTTAAACTTAATAAGGTTTGATTACCAGTTTTGAAGACTATTCATTCAGTAACTTCTAAAATACCAATCATTGGCTAAGATGACAGGAAAAAATGATGATTGTTGGAGGGGATGCGGGAAAACTGGGACATTGATGCATTGTTGTTGGAGTTGTGAACGAATCCAACCATTTTGGAGAGTAGTTTGGAACTATGCTCAAAAAGTTATCAAACTGTGCATACCCTTTGATCCAGCAGTGTTACTACTGGGATTATATCCCAAAGAGATTATAAAGAAGGGAAAGGGACCTGTATGTGCACAGATGTTTGTGGCAGCCCTTTTTGTAGTGGCTAAAAACTGGAAACTGAATGGATGCCCATCAGTTGAAGAATGGCTGAATAAATTGTGGTATATGAATATTATGGAATATTACTGTTCTGTAAGAAATGACCAACAGGATAATTTCAGAAAGGCCTGGAGAGACTTACACGAACTGATGCTGAGTGAAATGAGCAGGACCAGGAGATCATTATATACTTCAACAACAATACTATATGATGACCAGTTCTGATGGACCAGGCCATCCTCAGCAACGAGATCAACCAAATCATTTCTAATGGAGCAGTAATGAACTGAACTAGCTATGCCCAGAAAAAGAACTCTGGGAGATGACTAAAAACCATTACATTGAATTCCCAATCCCTATATTTATGCACACCTGCATTTTTGATTTCCTTCACAAGCTAATTGTACAATATTTCAGAGTCTGATTCTTTTTGTACATCAAAATAACGTTTTGGTCATGTATACTTATTGTGTATCTAACTTATATTTTAATATATTTAACATCTACTGGTCATCCTGCCATCTAGGGGAGGGGGTGGAGGGGTAAGAGGTGAAAAATTGGAACAAGAGGTTTGGCAATTGTTAATGCTGTAAAGTTACCCATGCATATATCCTGTAAATAAAAGGCTATTAAATTAAAAATAAAATAAAATAAAATACCAATCATTTGCCCATATGTCTCTATCATATCTATGAAGACAGTATGACAGATGTGGTCAAATACTTTGCTAATGTCTAGGTAAAGCATATCTGTTTCTCTGATGTACCAATAATAACCTTGTCAAAAAAGGAAATGAGATTAGTCTGCTACAATATGTATTTGAAATTCAGCCCATTCTCTATGGTCACATGCAATTAAAAGATGGATAAATGTAAATATTCTACCTCAATAATGTCTCTGCCTAAACTATTGTAAAAGCCTCCTAATTGGACTACGTATTTCTAGTCTGCTCTATCTCCTACCAACTCATCATACATAGCTGCTAAAATCTTAAATCAAAAGTCTGAATGTGAATCACCCATTCAAGAAATTACAAGTTTCCCATTTCCTCAAGGATGATAAGAAGAAGAATGATAACAGACCTAACATATATGTAGCGCTTACTAAGCATGATACGCACTTTACGATTTCCATTGCTTAGGGATAAAATACAAACTCCTTGCCAACTGGCATTTCAAGCTCTTATAATCTGGCTCCAGCTAACATTTATGGGCTTATTTCATATTGCTCCTCATGTAGCATTTTAAGTTCTAGTATTCTGCCTCCCCTCTTCTATCCCTCGCACAAACCACCTTTCATGTCTTTAATGCTTTTTTCCTGGCTTATCTCTGGTAATATTCCAGGGGCAGTTCAGATATCAGCACTTCCTACATAAAATCTTCTTATTCTGCCTCTCCCCAGTTATTCCCCACCTCAAATTTATTTTATCTTTATTTTACATAAACTTTGTATTTTTCCATGGACATCTGGAATGCCACCAATAAAATTTAATCTCATTGAAGGGGAGAAAAGATTATTAAGAACGCAAGAATTTATTTTAAAAATGAATAATTGAGTATTGAATTAAATTGAAATATATTAAATATATACTTTTCATCTACTTGAAAAATTTTAGATGCAATTTTTAAACCTAAGTTTAATTAAAAATCAACTGCCATGGTACAGTTATAACTCAATTACTGAAAAATTGTAATCCTGTAAGAACACAACCTCTATAGAATCCTTTTCTCATGCATTACTATAGCTGGAATTAGGCTGCCTATGCCTGGGAGTACAAGTTTTGGCCATTTCTATCATGGTAAATAGGCTTTCTGCATGCTTTTTCAGGACATGTCAACTAAGCAGAGAGAAGTTTATCATCAATAGGCTGCCCACTTGGGGACAATTTTTTTGGTCAGGATGACCCATGAAACAAAAGTACAAAATGTTATAATAGTCTTCTTAAGCTCCCTTTCACTTCTGAGTGATGGTAGCAGAGGGGCAGAGAATATATATTTTTTAATTATTATAACTTTCTATTGACAGAACATATGCATGGGTAATTTTTTACATTATCCCTTGCACTAACTTCTATTCCGACTTTTCCCTTCCCTCCCTCCACCCCCTTCCCTAGATGACAGAAAATCTTATATATGTTAAATATGTTATAGTATGTCCTAAATACAATATATGTGTGCAGAACTGTACAGTTCTCTTGTTGTACAAGAAGAATTGGATTCAGAAGGTAAAAATAACCTGGGAAGAAAAACAAAAAATGCACACAGTTCACACTCATTTCCCAGTGTTCCTTCTCTGGGTATAGCTGAGTCTGTCCATCATTGATCAATTGGAACTGAATTAGATCTTCTCTTTGTCGAAGACATCCATTTCCACCAGAATACATGTATGTATAAGGATACAGTATTGTTGTTGAAGTGTATAATGATCTCTTGGTTCTGTACATTTCACTTAGCATCAGTTCATGTAAGTCTTTCCAAGCCTCTCTGTGTTCCTCCTGCTGGTCATTTCTTACAGAACAATAATATTCCATAACATTCATATACCACAGTTTACCCAACCATTCTCCAATGGATGGGCATCCATTCATTTTCCAGTTTCTAGCCAATACACAAAGGGCCACCACAAACATTTTGGCACACGCAGGTCCCTTTCCCTTCTTTAGTATCGCTTTGGGGTATAAGTCCAGGAGTAGCACTGCTGGGTCAAAGGGTATTCACAGTTTGATAACTTTTTGGGCATAATTCCAGATTGCTCTCCAGAATGGTTGGATTCGAATGTTCACCGTTTCACCAACAATGCATCAGTGTCCCAGTTTTCCCGCATACCCTCCAACATTCATCATTATTTTTTCCTGTCACCTTAGCCAATCTGACAAGTGTGTAGTGGTATCTCAGAATTGTCTTAATTTGCATTTCTCTGATCAATAGTGATTTGGAACATTCTTTCATATGGGTAGAAATTGTTTCCATTTCATTATCTAAAAATTTTCTGTTCATATCCTTTGACCATTTATCAATTGGAGAATGGCTTGATTTCTTATAAATTAGAGTCAATTCTCTAAATATAATGGGAAATGAGGCCTTTATCAGAACCTTTAACTGTAAAAATGTTTTCTCAGTTTGTTGCTTCCCTTCTAATCTTGTTTGCATTAGTTTTGTTTGTACAAAGTTTTTTAATTTGATATAATCAAAATTTTCTATTTTGTGGTCAATAATGATCTCTAGTTCTTTGGTCACAAATTCCTTCCTCCTCCACAAGTCTGAGAGATAAACTCTCCTATGTTCCTCTAATTTATTTATAATCTCCCCAAATCATGGACCCATTTTGATCTTATCTTGGTATACGGTGTTAAGTGTAGGTCCATGCCTAATTTCGGGGCAAAGAATATTAAAAACCACAGTTTTTAAACTGTTTATAACTTTGACTTAGCTGTTAGTATTATACATGTAAAGTGTTTGCCTGATAACCAAGCAGTGGACATGCTATTGAAGGAGCTGAATCATACCAATCTTGTCATTCTCACCAGCAGAAGGAAGCTGTAGCTTAAAAAAAAAAAAAAAGATGATTCACAAATCCTCCTTGAAGAGACAATGAAAGTGGAGGAGGAGTTGGTTTTATCATATCCCCAAAGACAAGAAAGAAAATTTAGTGGATAACTGGTTTCATATTGCAGTGTTTATGATAACTCTTTGCAAAAAGACCACCCACCACAAATGTAATTGTAGTTCATGCATCAACATCTATTGCTGAGAATGAAAACAAATTCTACGAAGAACCTGATCAACATATAAATCAATATATAACTAACATACATAAACCTTTTTTATGCTCCAGGCTAAGTGCTAAGAGCTTTAAATTATTATCTCACAACAAGATTGGGAAGTAGATGTTATTATATAATTATTCCCATTTTATAGATGAGCAAATGATGAAGCAAAGAGTTTATGTGACTTATCCAGGATCACCAGCTAGTGTTTGAGGCTGGATTTGAACTTTGGTCTTCCTACCTTAGTGGAAGTTAGTGGATAGTACTCTATCCACTGAGTCACCTAAGCTGTCCAAGTACTATGCACTTTGATATACAATGATTTCACCACAAAAGTAGAAATAAGTGAGAATGATGAAAAATATATGAAAAAACATGGGGAATAGTGAGGGAAGGTAAAACTCATGACTACACAGACTCATCCTTACATATTATGAATATTGCCTTGAAGCAAAGAAGCCAAAGGCACTAGACAGAAAAATGACTGAATAGTACCACAGGGGTTGGAGGAGAGAGACAGTAAGAGAGAGGTCAATATTATTTTAATGGAGAAAAAGGCTCATTATTAATATGGAAGTCATTCTTTAATCACATAGGAATAATCAGGACTACTGACTAACTTAAGATCAAAATTAGCATGAAACTAGAAGAATAATCATGAGAAAAACATACGACATGCTAAACGAAACTCAATTTTGAACCATTTAAAAAATGTATCAACCATGAAAAAGAATAGTGAGCAATTAAAATGACATCTATTGTAGTAACCTTATACTTAAATTTAACTAATGTAAATTAATCGCCACAAAAAGACCAATATAATCTAGCAGGTAAATTACTCCCATTTTACAAATCAGAAAACCAAGGTTAACAGAGCTTTACTTTCTTACCCAACGTCAGACAAATACTGTGTCTGAAGTTGAATTTGAACTTAGATATTTCTGACTCCAGGTCTACATCACCTAGCTACTATATTATATTCTTAGATGAAGAATGGTTTGTTTAAAATGTCTAGAGACACTTCCTAGCTGTGTGACCCTGGGCAAGTCACTTAACCCTAATTGCCTCAGCAAATTAAAAAAAAAAGAGTTTAAAATAAAAATAAATAAATAAAATGTCTAGAGTATGCCAAACAAATCATATTTCTGTTTTGGCCAGAAACTCTGCCGGTCTTCCCCTCCCAGATTCATTTATTCATTTCTTTCTTAATTTAGATTTTTTTTTGGATTAGATGAAAGAGGAGAGTTTGCTTCAATTGCTACCTATTAATCACTGAATGAGTGCAGCCTCAGTCAAACTGAGACCTGTTGAAGATCTTAGCCTAAAAAAGCCAAGGGTCTCCCACTGCATCCAGGGCCATCTACAGTCGTCCTGCTCTATCTGGCCACAGGACCCAGATGGCTCTAGAGGGAAAAGTGAGGCAGGTGACCTTTCACAGTCCTCCCTCACTTAAATCCAATTGAGGTGCATGACATGGCATCTCCTCCCTTAAGTCATGGTCCAAAGGACAAACAACAAGAACCTCAAAGATGTAAGATTTTAATTAAAAGGGCCTCATAAGGAACAGCCTTATGTGGCTAGAGTCACAACCCTAGAGTCAGGAGGACCTGAGTTCAAATCCAACTTCAAACACTTAAAACTTCCTGGCTGTGTGACCCTAAGCAAGTCACTTAACCCCAATTACCTTACCAAAAAAAAAAAAAAGAAAGAAAGAAATAGGGGAGGGAGCCTCATAAATCTGAGAAGCTAGTTCAGTTAAAGTATGGCAAAACCAAAGAAGATCTCTTGATTCTGACCTCTTGAAGTTCACACATCAAGGCACCACCTTTTTTTAGGCCCTTATTACACCTCTAATATTGAAACAGCCTTTCATATACATGTCTCTTACCACTTGAGTTCCTTCTGCATATTGCTCTCAAACTAATTTTGCTTAAGCATTGAATATGTCTGAATATGCCACTCCTATTCAATCAACTCCAGGGGCTTCTTCCTATGGCCACTAGGATTTATATAAGATCCTCTGTTTAGTTTTTAAATGTCCAAGATAATCTTGTCCCAACTTATCTTTCCAGCCTCAATGGGAATTACTTTCACATTCTGAGAATAAGCCATATTGGTGTTCTCTATATTCCACAAACACAACACTCCATCTTCCATTTCCAAGTATTGTTTCATAGACATTTTTCTTCTTTTAAGACATAACATCTTCTGCACATAGCCTTTTCTGATCCCCTCCAAACATCGTCACTCCTAAATTACTTTGTATTTTAAGTACTTGGTATACATTTGTATTTTTTCACTTTATATTTGTTCTGTATATGCTTTTGCTCATGTAAAGAGCAATTCTGTTAATGTCTTTCCTGTAGATTAATTTGCTTATGCTCAAAATCTTTGAGTTTTCTTCTTCCTGAGAGCTTTTGTAATTTCACTGTTTTGGGGTTTCCCCCCCTTATTGTTCACTTTTCGGACTCTAACGGTGGTTTCCTTGGGGGCTGAAACCAAATCATCTGAGCTACTTCTCACAGCAGGTAATCCACAGTTCATCACCAGCCTTAGTTTCTACCCCAACTTGATTTTTGAGAAGACAAAACTAGCCACAACAAAATGGCAGACATTTTACCTCAGTTGCCCCTCACAAGACGTCCCACACCCCCCTATTATGATATCCTACTGTTTCCTCTGTTCCTCAATTCTCTGACACAGACATACTGATCACTGTCCTTCTGGTGCTCTTGATGCTAGGGGAGTCGACTTGAGCTCTTACAAGGCAAGCCCCCATTTCCTCTCTTCCTTTATTGTTCTGCAAATCTCTATTGCATCACAGGTCTCTGCCGTAATGGTGGCTGCCTCAGCCTCAACAAATGTCTGCAGTTGGGAGGCTGCATTTTCTTATCAGTGGAAAAGGACTAGGGGGTCAGTCAGATGATTATGGAGTGGTACTGTTGCTAGCTTATGGGTCAGGCTAATTTTTAATCTTCCCTGGACTACTGGTGTCCAAGACCATGGAAATAGCAGATATCTCTTATGCACTTGATCTATGATGAAACATTCGTTTTGGAGAGGTTGGAAAAGTGAGGATCAGAAAAAATTTCTGCCATGTATTTTGAAATCCTATTGTGTATATTATATGTATTTGTTGTCTCTATCATTAGACTGTAAGCTCCTTTCGAGTAGGGAATATTCCATTATTTGTATTCTCACTGTCTAGCAAAGTTCTTGGCACAGACTTGCTTAATAAACTCTAATTAAGGATAAAAATAAAAGAACAATAAAATAAAAATAAAATAGTTCTAGAGAGATTTTTATAACAAATTGATCTCTCTAGCAAGCAAAGTAGAGCCACCATAGTAAGACTCAAACTTCAAAGTCCCCACTGTGCTTGTAAAGGAATGATAAACAAAGGAAATAAAAAAAGGTAAAGCAGCTGAACTGAGCTGTGTCTGTAGAAACCAGTATATGTGTTGTTGGTGGAGTTGTGAACGAATCCAACCATTTTGGAGAGTAGTTTGGAACTATGCTCAAAAAGTTATCAAACTGTGCATACCCTTTGATCCAGCAGTGTTACTACTGGGATTATATCCCAAAGAGATACTAAAGAAGGGAAAGGGACCTGTATGTGCACAGATGTTTGTGGCAGCCCTTTTTGTAGTGGCTAAAAACTGGAAACTGAGTGGATGCCCATCAGTTGGAGAATGGCTGAATAAATTGTGGTATATGAAAATTATGGAATATTACTGTTCTGTAAGAAATGACCAACAGGATGATTTCAGAAAGGCCTGAGAGACTTACAGAACTGATGCTGAGTGAAATGAGCAGGACCAGGAGATCATTATATACTTCAACAACAATACTATATGATGACCAGTTCTGATGGATCAGGCCATCCTCAGCAACGAGATCAACCAAATCATTTCTAATGGAGCAGTAATGAACTGAACTAGCTATACCCAGAAAAAGAACTCTGGGAGATGACTAAAACCATTACCATTGAATTCCCAATCCCTATATTTATGCACACATGCATTTCTGATTTCCTTCACAAGCTAATTGTACAATAATTCAGAGTCTGATTCTTTTTGTACAGCAAAATAATGTTTTGGTCATGTATACTTATTGTGTATCTAAGTTATATTTTAATATATTTAACATCTACTGGTCATCTTGCCATCTGGGGGGGGGGGTAAGAGGTGAAAAATTGGAACAAGAGGTTTGGCAATTGTTAATGCTGTAAAGTTACCCATGTATATATCCTGTAAATAAAAGGCTATTAAATAAAAAAAAAAAAGTTATCAAACTGTGCATACCCTTTGATCCAGCAGTGTTACTACTGGGATTATATCCCAAAGAGATTATAAAGAAGGGAAAGGGACCTGTATGTGCACGAATGTTTGTGGCAGCCCTTTTGTAGTGGCTAGAAACTGGAAACTGAATGGATGCCCATCAGTTGGAGAATGGCTGAATAAATTGTGGTATATGAAAATTATGGAATATTACTGTTCTGTAAGAAATGACCAACAGGATAATTTCAGAAAGGCCTGGAGAGACTTACACGAACTGATGCTGAGTGAAATGAGCAGGACCAGGAGATCATTATATACTTCAACAACAATACTATATGATGACCAGTTCTGATGGATCAGGCCATCCTCAGCAACGAGATCAACCAAATCATTTCTAATGGAGCAGTAATGAACTGAACTAGCTATGCCCAGAAAAGAACTCTGGGAGATGACTAAAAACCATTACATTGAATTCCCAATCCCTATATTTATGCACACCTGCATTTTTGATTTCCTTCACAAGCTAATTGTACAAGATTTCAGAGTCTGATTCTTTTTGTACAGCAAAATAATGTTTTGGTCATATATACTTATTGTGTTTCTAAGTTATATTTTAATATATTTAACATCTACTGGTCATCCTGACATCTAGGGGAGGGGGTGGGGGGGGTAAGAGGTAAAAAATTGGAACAAGAGGTTTGGCAATTGTTAATGCTGTAAAGTTACCCATGTATATATCCTGTAAATAAAAGGCTATTAAATAAAAAAAAATAAAATAAAATAAAATAAAAAAGAAACCAGTATATGTGGAAGTGAAACAGGTAGACACACTTAAGCAATGATTTACAAAACATCTAAAGGCTGGGAAGACAAGACAAGTTCAGACCTTACTAACACTAAAAAAAACATTTTTTTAAAGCAAATGAGAAAATAACTACCAACCTACTTATCCATCTACATGAAATTTTTATAAGAATCATCTACACACACACACACTGATCCCCAATGGGCAGATCCTTTGGAAATAGGAAGCCTTTCACAAGCAACATTTTCCAATGGAACACCTCTCTATTCTCAGATTATTGACTAAAAGATGAAGAGTCCACTGCAATAATTATGTATTACTTTTCAAAAACTGATTTTGCAGAGTAGAACACTGCTTTAAAGGTTTCTTCCAACAAGATGTCACCTATCCACTTATAGATGTGACTATCAAGTTTATGAAGGACAAAAGCCAAGAAGCGCTAGAATTAATGAAAAATTAAATCATAAAGATTGCTTGGATGATGTGAGTTAATCTTGTTTAACAGCTTTCTGGTCACAAAGATTAGGTAAGGAGAAAAAGAGGGAGATAAATCATGTCCAACAAAGTTGCCCACTAATGTAACAGAAGAAATACATTTTAAAGTCTAAGCCAAATTCATTGTGCTGATGAAGCCTTTCAGATGTCCAGAGCTGGTTGCATCAAATAACAGTACATAACAGAGTCTCCTGAAAGAGATCTGTAACCACTCAAAAGATATACGTGTGTGTGTGTGTGTGTGTGACCCTATTTCTGATAACACAGCTAGACTAGTGTCACTGGACCACATAAGACATAGAAGGAAGAACAAGAAGACTGGAAAGGAAGGGGACCAGATAATGAAGTGTTGGAATCTTTACTAAAGTGTTAAGACATTTCTTTACAAAGTGTTAAAGACATTGGAGTTAATTTAATCTTGGAGTTATTTTGGGCCAGAACTTGAAACAAGATACTAAGTGGAACTGATTGAACAATGCTTGTGTTCACACCTTTAGAGAGCTCATAAGTATCTAAGTACTCAATGGAGTTCACAGGAGAATTCAGGGCTGGCTTAGTCTGAATTCACACCTCTCTCAGGACCAGAGAGCACTCTGGGAGATAACCCAGAATCCCTCTCCCTCCAGAAGGTGGAGTTAACCTTTGGGAGATCACATAAATGAAGGAAGCTCTTGGAGCTAGAAGAATTTGTCCGGAACATCAACAGGGCTCTGAGACAGAACACTCTAGAAGAAAAGACTGCTCGCCACAGACTGGAGATTGAGAAGCCACGAGTCGGAGCTGACTGGAGACTGAAGAAAGCAGAGGCAAGAGCCAAGGACAAAACTACAAGATCTCTTGGAGCCAGGCAGTGAGACAGGCCTCAACTAACCGGGCGAATTTGTAAGGAGAAATAAACGTTTGCACTTTTATTGGCTGGCTGCGATTTTGGAGTAATTATTTACTTCAACTGATACTAAGGCGGCCTCCAAGAAAAACCATCACAATGAAGGGCTTACAAGAATTTTCTATTTGATCCTCAAGTTAACAGGAAGCCATTGGAATGTATTGTTTAGGGGAGTGGGTGATATGGTTAAGACTTTGCTTTAGGAAGATCACTTTGACAAGTAATTGGAAGATGGACTGGAGTGAGGGATAACCTAAGGCAAAGAGAACAACTAGCTCACTATTGGGTTAATATAGACCTGAACTGAAGAGAATCTGTACTAATCGGTGGCAGTGTCAGAAATAGGAAGGAGGCATAGATGAAAGACATTATTACAAAGGTAAAATCAACAAGATATAGCAACAGACTGATGGGGGGGCGGGGGGGAGTAAGAATGAGGTACTGGGGACAATTAGGTTTCTAGCCTGGGTGGGTAACTAGGAAGCTTGACAGTTCAATCCAAGAGAAATCAGGAAGAGGGGGGTAATGATGAGTTCCGCTTTGGACATGTCAATTTAAGATGTCTACAGAGTATCCAATTTAAGACGTAGAAGGTGAATAAGCACTCCGATGATATACTTGTAATGTGACAAAAAATCAAGGAAAACTTCAAACATGTTAGCTTACTTTTGAAAGACTTTGGCAAATGCCTTTTCTCTTCTGGCACTGCCACCACCCTGGTGAGGATTTTCAGAGCCTCATGTCTGAACTACTTCAATGGTATGCAGATGGGCTTCAAGTCTCTCCCCACTTCAGTCCATCTTCCACTAAACTATCAAAAGTGATCTTACTAAGGTGCAAATCTGACCATGTCACATATGTGGATATATCAAATATAAATCAAGAGATTAAATATAAAATCATCTTTTTGCATTTAAAGCCCTTCATAATTTGTACCCATTGCCTTTCCTTCTTCATGAACTTTATATGCCATTATCCATTACCCAATTCCTCATGTCTCAGTCCCACCCCCAGCTACAGCCATCACCAATGTCATGCACTAAAGCTACCCACTGCCCTCCACTGGGCTCTCTGGAATGCCTGCTCCATTAGCAATAAACTTACTTGCATTTTAAATCTTTTCCTTTTTCTCTCCTTCCATCTTCTCTCACTAAAGCTTTGCTCTATCCTAATGACACCTGGCTACTCTTGCCAACACTGGCTGCAATCTCACTCATTCCCCAGGACTCAATAGTAAAGGTTGGGTAGTTGGAATATTCTTTGCTCTCCATTGCCACTTTCAGACTTTCTCTCTCTATCTCTATTCTTCAACAACCTTTGACCTTTGGAGATCTACTCCCCAAAATTCTGGTAACCATTATTTACTAACTTTCAGAACATTCTCTTTTCTTTAATGAGTTCAACTCATATTCTCTGTCTACTCCTCAACCCCTGCCCTCATATGAGGGGACTTCAATATACTGATACTCCTTCAAACACCTTAACCTCACAGTTCCCTGACTTACTCACTTCCCATAACATCCTCTTCCTCCACCACACCCAAGCTATACAAAAATATGGTCCCCTCTTTGCTCTTGCTATCACCCACAAATGCTCCACTTCCATGTTAATACTCTAACATTCTCTTCATCATCAGTCTATAATTATTCCACTCTCCTTTTGCCTTACAACTCCAAATCTTGTTCTTTGTCTACACAATCATTGCCAACCCCTCATCCTTCCAATTTTTCCCATGTACTAGCCTTTTTCCATTTTATCTATCCCCTAGGTGAATCAATTAAACTACATTGTTCTCTCTTCTCATCACTTCTATCATCGATCTTGACCTATACAAATTTTCCTTGTCTCCTATATATTTGTGCCACATAACTTAAGGTCTCTATGCTACATGGCAATCTTTTTATAACCCCATTTAACTCACTGTCCCAGTTTCCATAGTGGTTCTTCCAAACCTTTTCATAATTCTTTGAATATTCCATGGTTTTCTCTCCTCCATGTTCTTAGCTGAAAATCTTGTTTCACATGATCTTTTTTTTTTTTAATTTTTAAAACTGTTTTACTATTTTTTATTTTCCCCAGTAACATAAAAAACAATGTTTTACATTTCTTTTTAAATTTTGAATTCCAGATTCTCTCCCTTTCTCTCCCTGCTCCATTGAGAAGGCACATGTGAAGTTATGCAAAACATTTCCATAAAAGTCATGTTGCAAAAGAAAACATTATCCCCCCCCCAAAAAAAAAGCCTCAAAAAAATTTAAAAATAAATATGCTTCAGTCCATATTCAAACACAACCAGTTCTTTCTTTGGATATGGGTAGACTATATTTTATCTTAAGTCTTTCAGAACAGTCTTAGATCCCTGTATTGCTGAGAATAGCAAAGTCATTCACAACTGATCGTTGCTATCATTTTGTACATAGTACATTTCACCTGAATTCATGGAGGACTTTCCAGGTTTTTCTAAGAAAATTTTATAATTATTTCTTACAGAAATACCATGGAATATGTATCACATACTACAATTTATTCAGCCATTCCTCAACTGATAGCACCCCCTCAATTTCCAATTCTTTGTCCTGAAAAAAAAGAGGTGCCAGAAATATCTTTGTACATATATGTCCTTTTTTTAAAAATCTCTTTAGGAGATAATGACGAATGTGGGATGTGGGAAAACTGGGACACTAATACACTGTTGGTGGAATTGTGAATGGATCCAGCCATTCTGGAAAGCAATTTGGAACTATGCCCAAAGGGTATTATGTGCATACCCTTTGATCCAGCACTGTCTCTACTGGGCTTACATACCAAAAATATCTTAAAGGAGGGAAAAGGACCCATGTGTGCAAAAATGTTTATGGCAGCCCTTTTGTAATGGCAATAAACTGGAAACTGAACAGATGCCCATCATTTGGAGAATGGTTGAATAAGTTATGAATGTTATGGGATATTTTTGTTCTGTAAGAAACAATCAGCAGGATAATTTTGGAGAAGCCTGGAGAGACCTACATGAACTGATGCTGAGTGAAATGAGCAGAACCAGGAGATCATTGTACAGAGCAACAGTAAGATTATACAATGATCAATTCTGATGGACGTGGCTCTCCTTAACATATTTCCACATTTATCGTGCTATAAAAGAAAAATCAGATCAAAAAAAAAAAAAAAAACACAAGAAAACAAAATGTAAGCAAACAACAGAAAGAGTGAGAATGCTATGTTGTGATCCACACTCAGTTCCCATACTTCTCTCTCTGAGAGTAGATGGATCTCTTCATCACAAGACCATTGGAACTGGCCTGAATTATCTCATTGTTGAAGACAATGTGGAAATATGTATAAAGGAATTGCATAGTTTAAGATATATTGGATTGCTTGCTGTCCAGAGGAATGGATGGGAAGGGAAGGAAGGGAGAAAAATTTGGAGCACGGTATTTGTGTGAATGTTGAAAATTTTATCTTTGCATGTGTTTTGAAAATAGAAAGTAATTATTATAGTTATTTTTAAAATTATTTTTTTAAAAAAGAGACCTCTTAGTGAAGGCAAAATCCCTCTATATGTTGAAGTGATTCAATTCTTGTCTATTATATTGACCCATCTATAATCCATCCCCATTCTCACTTATCTTCAATCTTTCCACATCTACAGGTTGCTTTCCTACAAACACTCCCAAGTCTCTCCCATCCTCAAAAATAAATCAAACCCTCATTTAATCTACTCATCACACTAGTTATCCTGCATTTTCTCTTCCCTTTTGTAACTAATTTCCTTGAAAAGGCTTTCTAAATCCATGTCCTACTTCCTTTCTTCTCATCCTCCTATTAAGGCTCTACAGTCTGGCTTCTGATCTCATCATTGCACCAGAAAACTAATTGGCTTTTCTCAATCCAAATCCTTTTTGACCTCTCTGCAGCCTGACAGAGTCAAACAACTTTAATTTCTCCATACTCTCCTTCCCAGATTTTCATGACACTATTTTCTCTAGGGTTTCCTCCTACCTTTTTTGACTACTCCCACTCAGTCACCTTTGCTGGATCTTTGGATTCTTCCCACCTACTTCCTCCCATTTTATATTTTTCTATATGCTTCAGAATGCTGTTCCTACTAGTTTTATACTCCATAGGCTCTCTTATCAGATTATAGAAATGACCCTGGATCACTGAGGACATACGTTCTGCAACAGAAGAGTAATCAACTTGACTATCTCTTCAAAAACTGGCAGTTTGTCAAGATGGGGGGAAGGGGGAATTAGCCTGACTAAATGGGAAGGTTGGCCACCAGGTGGTTACTTTTTTTAGCCACAGTAACCCATGAGGAGTCCTGTTATGCTCTAGAGAAAAAGTACTATCTGCATGGGTGGGGGAAACAGTATCACATCAAGGAGTCAGGGATCCTTAACCTAACTTTCATGCCATGCATATTTAATGACTTCATTTCTGAAATTCATATTAGAACTAAATTATGCAAATCAAATCGTGTCTTCCATTCCTAAAATGATTTTTTCCCAAGAATTTTACAGCCTGATATTTAAAGTGCTCCTATTATTATTATCATCATCATAATTATAATATTCTGCAAAAAAAGGTGGGATTTCAGCCAGAACTTGAAGAAAGCCAGAAAAATAAGGAGGCAAAAATGAAAAGGGAGAGAATTCTATGGAGGGAAGAAAGAAAGGGCAGCCACTGAATATGAATGACACCTAAATTGTGAGCCTGGGTGACTAGTAGAATGATACTAGTAGGATGATATTACACTAAACAGTAACAGCAAACTAACAGAGAAAAGAGGATATGAAATGACATGAAATAACAACATGAACATTTGCAAATCTCAAAAGTTATTTAAATGCTATTTTTATTGGAAAACCTAAATAAAGCATTTATTTATTTATTTATTATTTATATATTTATTTATTTATTACACAAAACTGCTAACTTCTGGGGATAGTAATAGAAAAGTCAGACAGTCCCCCCCCCCGTAAAGCAGCTCACGCTCTAACGGAGAAGAGCACATTTCCAGAAAGTCTCAGCTGCAAGTCAGATAGAAAAGTCCCAGTCCTTAGAGTGAACATCATTATAGTATAAAGGCTGGTGATTAAGCACGTCAAAGCTTCAGTTTGTTTAGTAAACAATACACCTCCGGAGAATCCCTAGTCCTGCAAATGAAGAATAAGCTCACACTAGAAACTACTACAAGACCGTCCTTCTCTGCGCCTTCTACCTGCTGGCCACTAGCGTTCATTCAATCGAAAATCACACTCAACAAATCAGTTTGCCACCTCTGACAAGCGTCCCAAAACCCCTCCCCCACTACAATTTTTTTTTTTTTTTAAGTCTAAAGATAGGAAGAGCAAGGACCGTAGTAAAGCGTGAGAGGGACGGGACGCAACCGTGGAACCCACTCCCGAACCAGAGAAGGGAATGATCTCCTAGTCCTTAGGACAAAAAGTCGGCGGCGTGGTCCGATCGAGGTTAGAAAAAAATAAATATGAAAGAAAAAAAATAAAATAAAAAAAGCGGCGAAGCAAGTGCTCAGTAAGGGGTCTCCCCATTGGCGGCCGCCCCGCCCCCTTCCCAGCAGCCGGGCATCAGGACCGGCAGTGGTGAGGGCACGAGCGAGCCCTCTAATTTGGGGGGCAGGGGAGTTCTCAGAGGGAGAACGAGTCCGGCCCAGTCCGGCAGCGCTGCCGGGCTCAGGGCAGCGGCCGGTCCCATCCCAGCGGCTGGCCCAGCCGCGGGAGAGGAAGCGGGGAGCCTCGGATGATTCTAGGAGCTCCGAGTCGCGGCTATTTCCAACCCAGGAACCAGAGTGGGGCAGTCACGCCCCCCCCCGGGTCCCCGCGAGGACTATCCCCGCCCCGCCCCCAGTCCCAGGGGAGAGGTGTAACAGGAGCGCTGGTACTCTCCGCCTCTGCCCCAGCCCCCCCACCGCAAACCACACACTCACTTCCCGTTTCCCACTGCCCACTCTAAGCCTCCTTCGGGGCGGGGCCAGGGGGGCGCGGCCGGTACTCACAGAGCCCACTCGATCCGGTGCTGGTGAACATGGTCCCGCTCCCGAACCCCCGCCAGGGGGAAGGTCTAGAGAGAGGGTGGGGGGAGGGGGGCAGACAGGGAATGAATGGGGGAGGGGCGCCTGCCGCGTGGGGGAAGGGAGGGGGTGTGGAGGTGGAGAATAAGGAGCCTTCGGCGCAGGCGCAGGCGCAGACACAGCGGGGTCCAAAATACCACAGGACTCCGCTACGCGCGAAAGGAAACACGAGACGCCGGCGACTGGTCATTGCGCATGCGCCTGCTCCCGAGTGCACATGCTCCATCGGCCCGCCCCTCTTCCTGCTGAGGAAAAAGTGTTGCACTACGGTTCCGGGGTCTTAAGTGTAAACGAATCGAGCCGGGGGAGAAAGTGTGGGAAAGACTTGAGAGGAGGCGGGGCCTTCATTGATAAAAGTCACCGGAGGGAGGGGCTGGAAAGTAAAAGCACAAGCCTGGGTAAAGAAAGGGCTATGATTTGGCGTAATTCTCCCACCTAGGTCCTGTGCTAGACTCTTCCAATACAATTTCCCCCATCCTTCTAAATAGCAGAAAAAGTCCTGCCTCCTCTCCCCCCCGCTTCTCGTGCTTTGGTATATTCTGGACTCTCGCTCCCCACTCTCCATACAGTTGGTAGCGCCGGCGCGTTTTGCGCATGTACCACGGAGTTCATTCTCTGAGAGCGGTGACCGCTCCGGTTCCGCGGCTAGGCCGAGCTCGGGAGCTCGCGGCGACTCGCCTTCCCAGAGGAGAGCTGACGTGGGCCTGATGCCTTTGGTCAGTCCGGGCTTAATCTCTTTCCTTTCACTTCGGAGGCCTTGCAAAGCTCTGGTCTTTGCTGGCTCGGGGAGAGCCTGTTCTTCCGCCCTGCTCCCCACCCGCTTCCCTCGCGCCCTAGCACGAGACTTCCTGCCCCCTTCCTCGGATACTGCGGGGGAGGCGTTCACCGTGAGATCTAACTAAAGAACCTCCACACCTTAAAAGCTGATTACGAACGCCGCTTTTCCCGGGACGCCCCCGGATCCCTCAGCTCTTGGAAAAGTTAGCCAAGAACTTGCCAAAGTACTCAGATTTCCCATAGGCCTTTGCGTCTCACCCGGGCTGTCCGTAGCGTGCATTATTTCATATTTAATGTCTGGGCCGCGTTGTCCTATATCAGTTCATTGAGGGCAAAAGCTGTATTTTGGATTTGGATTCATAACACCTCGGTTCGAAAGCCCGGTTCAGCCACCAGTTTGCTTTTGGGGTTAACTTCACTTCACTGGGTCTTCCTTCTGGAAATGGGCTTAACCTTGGGCATGATCTGTAATAAAAGTTTTTATTAAAAATAATATATAAAATAATATAAAATAAAAAATAATATAAAAAAATCTTTATTGAATTGAAAATTAAATGTTGTATTGGATAACCTCAAAAGTAACTTTAAACTTGAAATCTCTTAAGAATTGGATGACCCTGTATACTTATTGTGTATCTAATTTATATTTTAATGTATTTAACATCTACTGGTCATCCTGCCATCTAGGGGAGGGGTTGGGGGGGGGGGTAAGAGGTAAAAAATTGGAACAAGAGGTTTGGCAATTGTTAATGCTGTAAAGTTACCCATGCATATATCCTGTAAATAAAAGGCTATTAAATTAAAAAAAAAAAAAAAAAAGAATTGGATGACCCGTTTCTTCTTCCTTAGCCACATAGTAAGTAATTAGAATTGTTGAGCAGATGAAATTCTGCCTGTTTTAAGAATGTATACCGAAGGGTGAACTCTCATAGTCATAGCATTTTTTTAATGTCTTAATTTGTGAATTTTGAATATTATTTAGAAGGTTGTGTTTTTTTTTTTAATATTTCCACTAAACTAGTAAAGATTCTTTGTTTTCATTGACAACTGATTCACACACACCAAAAAAAAAAAAAAAAATATATATATATATATATACACAGCTAATACAGATCTATAGCAGTTGTACAAATTGCAGTCTGGGAGAGAGGTCAATACTGAGAGGTTATTTGACTTGCCCATAGTCTGAATCTGATGGAATTTAAACCCAAATTGAGTTTTTTTTTTTTCCCCTAATTTAATAATTACCAGAAAATAATTCTATTTTTCTTAGCCAATCATTTTGAAAATTACTACCTTGAACTCTAGGAATACTTTTTGCATCTGATACTGGAGAGACTTAGATGTAATGTATAGACATCCCTAAATTAAATCCCTGGCTGTCATACACACGGAAAAATCAACTATACTCTTCAAGTTTCTGCCTCCGAAGAGTGGTTGGTAGGGTAGGATGGAAGTTTGTGACTTAATAGGTGAAATAGAGATTCAGAGCTGGAAAAAAAAACAAAACATGTCCACCAGTTAGTTGTCCCTCCTCCCTCCCATTCTCCCCTCATTTCTGATAGTGAAAAATATCTAGACCTAAAGAAAGATTGTCATGTGCCTAATGTCTGCCAGTAAGTAGAAGAAATGAGTCCAATTCCTTATCCTTGGACTTCCAATTCAGTGCTTTTTACATTTTTAACTGTAACAGAACATGTTAAATATGTAAGGGAAGAACAGAGAACTAAGTATTTGTGCTTGATGTCTGCCTAAAGCAGTGTAGGGAAATATGATAACTTCTATTGACTATTAAACCAAGAAGTCCTGGGGAAGCAAAAATGAAAAAAACAAACACCAGAAAAAGAAATCAGCTAAGTAAAGCAATGGAAAGAGCTTCAGGCCTGGAGTCAGTAGGACCTGAATTTAGATCCAACCACAGAGGCTTAGTAACTGGGTGACCTTAACCTCTGATTGCCTCAATTTCCTCAGTTGTAAAATAGGGATAATAACTCCCAGGATTATTGTGAGGGTCAAATGAAAATATATGGAACATTGTAGGCACAGTATTTAGTTCCTTCCTCCTGCCTTCCTTCCTTTAATCCACTGTAGAGAACTCCCAGGAAACTAGAAACTTCAATAACTAGGATGCTCTCCTCCTAAGATTAATCAAGAATGCATTTAAGCTTGAAATCATGGGAAAACATAAGGTCCTGGCACCATTACTGGATCATTGTGAACTTTACATACATTTGAGTCCCTAGAAACTAACAGCATGCTTCAGAGAATTTGATCATAGAAAACGAACCAGGGTTAGTCACAAAACAATGCCTTTCATAATAACTTGGTTTTAAGATATATAAGCAGCATGATCTCTCTTAATAAACAGCTCTGTTAAATTGCCAGCCACCCCATCCCCTTATTTTCAACTCCCACTAGCCCATTTGTGTTGTGCTGATCACAACAATTCAACATTGGGAAGGTAAATATCAGCTAGCAGCCAAAAACCTCCATGGTTCCCTCGGTATATGTCAACCCCAGGTTTGACCTCACTTCCCTACCCCCAATATCTGGTCCTAAGAACTTTTGAAATCCACTGTTTCACCTTGTTGGGATGTCCAACTCTATCCAGGGCCCCTGCAGACTGCCTTGTGTCCATCTCACTTCTTCATTTAGTGAGTATCCTCAATAGAGTCTACTTGCATCACATGAACCAAGACCATTGTCCAGGACTGTGACTTACGATCTCAGCAATTATACCTAAATTCAAGGTTTTTGAGTTGAGATTGTGACCTATGGGCAGAGTCCTTTCTTTCTCCCCAACACCAGGGCTGTCCCAAACTGTGTATCCTTTGGCTTTTTCAACTCTCACAACAATTTTCAGTTCAATAAACATTAAGCTTCTATTACACCAGACACTATGCCAAGCATTTGAGAGAACCTTTTAAAAAGATAATTCCTCCCTTCAAGAAGTTTGCAATCTAAAAGGGGAAGACACTAAAAGAAGATGGAAAAGGAGGAGGGGGGACGAGAAGCAAAGCTACTTAAGCAGTTTAATGCTTCATCCTTCAGTGCTCCAGTCAGAGGGGAGAAGATGCTAAGGGAGTTGGGAAGTATGTAAGGCTGAATTAGCAGCACAATGATAAGATTTGGAGCATTCAGCTTATTCTGAAAGGGGCATTTTATTCAGGAGAACTGAAACAAAAATGGCAGATAAGGGAGATTATTTCCTTTCCCTGTATTGGACTGCAGTATTCCAAACCTTTCTAAGTCTATATATTAAGTCATCCCCACTTAAAAAGGGATCTTTACATAATGAGTCAGAGACAAGAGTAGAGGAAGGACTCCATATTCAGTTATGGGATCTAGGGCAGGGGGCATATAATTAACTCGTTATTTAGTGGCTGATCTCTTATTATAAAGCCATCTTGTCATTAGCACACTCTCTGTATAGTTCACAATTTAGGGATGAATCTCTAACTTTTAAAGAGTGTAAATGGATCATGCTATCATCATATCATTAAGCACTTGAAGGGATTTCATTATTGATGAGTCACTTCAGTTGTGTTGACTTTTTGTGATCTTATTTGGGGTTTTTTTGGCAATGATACTTTGCCATTTCCTTCTTCAGCCTGTTTTACAACTGAGGAAACTAAGACAAACAAGGTTAAAAGAATGTCTTAGGGTCATGCAGTTAAAGTGTCTGAGGGTAGATTTAAACTGAAGAGGATGAGTCTTCTAATTTCAAGACTAGTGCTCTATCCACTGTACCATATCAAGTCTAATTCAAATCATTTTTACAAATGAGGAAACTTCAGTTCTGATGGATGTGACTCTTTCCAACAATGAGATGATTCAGGCTGGTTCCAATGATCTTATGATGAAGAAAGCCATCTACACTCAGAGAGAGGACTATGGGAAATGAGTGTGGATCACAACATAACATTTTCACTCTTTTTGTTGTTCTTTGCTTGAATTTTATTTTCTCATTTTTTTCCTTTTTGATCTGATTTTTCTTGTGCAACAATATAATTGTATAAATATGTATACATATATTGGATTTAACATATATTTTAACATGCTTAGCATATATTGGATTACTTGCCATCTAGGGGAGGAGGAGAAAATTTGGAACACAAGGTTTTGCAAAGGTCAGTGTTGAAAAATTAATCATGCATATGTTTTGAAAATAAAAAGCTTTAATAAAAAAACAAAAGCGGAAACTGATGCTGAAGATATATGATTAATATTTCCCTCCATTGGCACATGAGAGGGTGGGTGTGGGAGTGAACTGTGACATAGTGTCAAAATTAACATATTGGTTTTGCTGATTTTTTTTTTCCTTTTTTCAGTCTCTGTAAGAAAAAGAGCAAACATGCTATATTTGAAAATGAATGTGATGTTAAACCAAAAGATATCAACAAAAAAAATCCAAGTCTGCTTCCTGTTTAATGTTTCCATTAATGATACCTTGGTAAAACATTCTTATAAAATATTTATCAAAATGACAACTTAGGCATATGCATTACTAGTTGATGTTTTTCTAGTCACCTGTTTTGCTATCTTCAGTGGTACAAAACTGGTTCCAACAGCAATCTTTCCCATTCCTTTGAAATCTTCTCTTCCTTCAGATGTTTTATAAATCAGTGCCTCTGTGTTTTTAATATCGTTGCTTCCAGAAAAGATTTCTCCAGTATACATTTGATCAGCCATTCAAGTGCCAACGCCAGTTATGAGGTGGTAAATAAAGTAGAAATGTGGTAATTTGAACTCTGGTTTTATCTCCAGGGAAAATACTTATCTATGATCTAATTTGGTAAGTGCTCCCTCCAGTGGTATTGCTCCAGTTTTTCATCCATGTGTTTAGCCAGTTTTTAAACACTTTGCCACAAAAGACTACTCTAATCATGGCACAGATGTGACTCTGTGTCCTCAAAAGCTATGTTAGTGGGGCACAAGCTCCTGTAGGCTATACTATACTGGAATGGTTTTTAAAATAGTACTATATCTTTTCTAAGGATTGGCCAGGTTAAGTGATGACACTCATCACCAGTTATCTAGCCACCTAGTAATGAATTCTTTGACTATAGCAACAAATATGAAACAAGAGTTTCTAGAAAAATAGAGAAATAGGCATTCTACATTATTTATTCTATTTATACCTGTTTTTTGGCTTTCCAGTTTAATTTGTTCATGTTTTCTTGGATGATAGAATTTAGCTACCACGCTTTCTACAGGCTTCTCTTCTGATCAGCAGCTTATCATTTTCATGAGGTAATATGCTTATAATCTTTCATCCTCCTCCTTCAAAATGTTTTGCAAATGTCTTTGTACTCTGAAATAGTGCTTTTAATAGTGCTTTTGTGTGCTTTTGATATCCATCTACCAATCCACAAATAAGGAAACATAATTTCTATAGGCTGAATGTCTCGTGTATGTTATAATTATATATGTAATTACTATTATTATTAATAAACTATAAATATTTTAAAATATATCAGTTCTTTAAATGTATTTATTCAATCAATACAAGTAGTAATAATATAAATAACACATAGGGAGTTACAAAAATATTTATATTACAGAGGTGTCCATATTTCAGAAGTGCTACTCTAAAACTAAACCACTGTTCTGAAATATTTATTGCCCATGTTTAATAATATCATTTATTTCTATGTCTCTCCACTTAAACTTTATTCCATCTTCTAATTTCATACTCTTTTGACATTTGTTCTTATGAGCCATATACTTACATACAGCTTAATAATCATATTTATAATCAGCAATTCACTATCACTATATAGTCATTTTCATAGCAGGCATTTACTGTTTGTCAAACAATAATACGACCAGTTTCTAGGTCACATTAATCCCACCAAGTTCATATCTAGATGTACCATGACCACTGGATGAATCCTCTCTAATATTGCTTGTCTACATCCTAAAGAGCACTCCTACAGATCACTCTTTGGGGCACAAGTGCATAACTGGATACAAAAACTAGATGCCAGCAAATTCCTCCCTGATCTTTCAAAACTTATAAGATTGGAGGCTTGAATCACAATACCTAAATTGGTAAAGAATGAGCCAAGACCCATCTTTGTGGTCCAAATATCCTATAGAGAGAAAGTCTCTTCCCCTATTTCTCATCAAACTATCCAAACGCCCAAAGAAACCAAAAGAATGGAGCAGCTTTTGATGAGTAGAGTGGAACCAGAATATCTGCATATGTTCATAGTTTCTCAAAGGCACTTCAATCCATGAACTCATGTTTCTCCCATAAGCAGGGTCCACAGCCTCTCCACATGGGTAAATGCCATGTGGGCCAAACACCCCTTACCTAAGTCTAACCAGGGTTAGATTGAGAACATTCCAATGGATGTAGCCTATGTGGCGAAATGGTCTGTGTCTAGGTCACATCTGTGACTTGTATCTGGTTTTACTTCTTGCAGAAAGACATATACACCCAGAGCCTTCTTGTTAGTCTTTATGTCCCCATGATTGGGATGGAAAGGCTAGGTCAAGTAAGACTGACTATGAGCTAAGAAGAGATATTCACTCACTAGATTTTAAAAATGACTTTGTACACCCCACTTCCCTTTAGAGGGAAACCTGGGTTTATAAGAACATAGATTTAGAGCTGGAAGGTACTTTACAAGTAACCTAGCCCATCTCTCCCATTTCACAGATGAGTCCCAAAGGGATATGTGGCCTTCTCAGGATTGTTTGTCTTCATTCTTGAAGGACCGTGACATCCAAGGAGGTGACGCCATGACATGCAAATGAATTAGATACAAGTGAGGGTGGGCTGTGCAAAGTCATCAGCCTCATTTTCTCCTCCATCATCTGGGTCCAGTGGCAAGTTTATATAAAGTCAGACCTACTGAAGACAGCCAAACCAGTACCTATCCATATAAGAATAACTAAGTCAAATTTTAAACTCAGGTTCTGTGACTTCGTGTCAATTCTCTTTTCCACTGTACTCTTTCTCACCCCTCTGGCCTTGTAGCATAAATTCTAGCAGGTCTTACCAATGCAGGAAAGGCTTTGCGTTCAGGGTAATTACTGACCAGTATGTGAGGATCAGCCCATCTAAGTAATAAAATGTTCTTCACTGGACATTCACCACCAAATGAAGAATGATTTTGGCCCTAGAAAATCACAAAACCACTTGCGAAGGCAAGGAGGACATTTCATCATGAGCAAAATGGAAAAGTGCAAGACATATTTGGGGATCATAGGTAAAGGATATTATCTGGAAATTAGAGTTTGGGTAGCAAGTTATAAGAGAATGAAGTATTGCCTCAGCTCTCTTACGTGAACAAGTATCCATCCATCAATTCTGACCCTTACATTTTTTTGGCAGTCAAGAAATATATTCAGGTACCTGCTGGAATATCACTTGGAAGTTAAACATATTGACTAATTAATAATCACTAGGTCAGATCTCTTGATGTTTTCCATGAAAACATAGTAATAGCTAAGACTCATTGGTGTTTAACAAAGTTAACTTCATAGACTAAATCACACACACACACACACACACACACACACACACACACACAAGCTGAAGCTGCTAAATATGCCTCATATCCAAGAACTCTTTAGGAGTTGTCTCTGTTGTTTATTCAGTTTTTAAATTACATATGTTTATCACATAGTTATTTTTAAATTACATATATTTATCAATATATTTATTTTTAAGTTACATTCTTTAAAATACATTTTGATCTGAAGCTTTTGCAATGTCCCTGAAATAATTATTATAGAATCCTAAGTGTCACAGTTGGGAACTCCTGCCTTGGAGTGAGGAGCTCAAGGTGTGGGGAAAGTGGAAAGAAGGTCTTTTAAAAAGGATACAGTTGCCTTGTAGCCAGTGAGAGAGCTGCACACACATGCCATTATGTCTAAATAGGAATTAAGTGGTTTGGGTTTTTTCTTTGTTTTATTTTTTTAAGTAGCTTAAATTCCCTAGCAAAATTCAAGCCAGTCACTTATTGATACCCTCATATGGTGAGAAACTACTCAGCATATAGAACCTTTGGGATTGCATTTACATGAGAAATTCATTGTGTTTCTCATCCTAGAATGTTTTTCTAGTTTGGGAATTACTTTTTAGCAGAACAACCTATTTGCATTATATCCAGCATGTTGTTTACAAGAATGGGAAATCTGAGCTATGATTTATTCAGTATAGGGAGCTCTGGTATGGAAACTTTCCCAATTTAGTAGAATACTTTATCTTCAGCCTCAATGTCTTGGAATTCCAGTCATTCTTTTAATATGTAGAAAATTTCTTAGTGCTCCAGGCAAAACTCCAAACCGTTAGTTGCTGCTGAACATCATTGGTTAGCAATGAAGTCTTTTCATTAGGAGTTCCATCAAAAGGGACCTGTATGTGCACGAATGTTTGTGGCAGCCCTTTTTGTAGTGGCTAGAAACTGGAAACTGAATGGATGTCCATCAGTTGGAGAATGGCTGAATAAATTGTGGTATATGAATATTATGGAATATTACTGTTCTATAAGAAATGACCAACAGGATGATTTCAGAAAGGCCTGGAGAGACTTACACGAACTGATGCTGAGTGAAATGAGCAGGACCAGGAGATCATTATATACTTCTACAACAATACTAGATGATGACCAGTTCTGATGGATCAGGCCATCCTCAGCAACGAGATCAACCAAATCATTTCTAATGGAGCAGTAATGAACTGAACTAGCTATACCCAGAAAAAGAACTCTGGGAGATGACTAAAACCATTACATTGAATTCAATCCCTATATTTATGCACACCTGCATTTTTGATTTCCTTCACAAGCTAATTGTACAATAATTCAGAGTCTGATTCTTTTTGTACAGCAAAATAATGTTTTGGTCATGTATACTTATTGTGTATCTAAGTTATATTTTAATATATTTAACATCTAATGGTCATCCTTACATTTAGGGGTGGGGGTGGGGGGGTAAGAGGTGAAAAATTGGAACAAGAGGTTTGGCAATTGTTAATGCTGTAAAGTTACCCATGTATATATCCTGTAAATAAAAGGCTATTAAATAAAATAAATTAAAAAAAAAAAAAAAAAAAAAAAAAGGAGTTCCATCAAACAATAAAGTCACAGCTCTGACCTTTACCCTCCTCCAATAAAAACTGCTCAAATAAACATTTTGTAATTTTTGTAAATAAAATTAAAGGATTTATTTTCTATTAAAATTGAAATTCTTTATTTTAATTAAGAAACCAGATAATTTATATTATAAGGCACACATCTACTGTAGTTGTTATTTCGTCCTCAACTACATCCCTTTTTAATCATTCTGTAAGAACTGGAAATGAAAAAGGAAGAAGGGATGATAGCCCTATAAAAATAAATGAGATGGAGAGGATTCAAATATGATATAAAAGAATGTCAATATCACATGTTAATCCCATACTTTTTAAGTCAAATAAAAAACTATTTATTAAGCATCCAATAATTGTGAAAAGGTTATTCAGTCATGTCTGACTCTTTGTGACCCCACTTTGGGATTTTCTTGGCAGAGATACTTGGAGTGGTTTGCTATTTCCTTCTCTAGCTTATTTTACAGATGAAGAAACTGAGGCAAATAAAGTCAAATAACTTGCCCAGTATGTTTCCCAATTCTAGGCCTAGCACTCTATCCACTGTCCCACCTAGCTGCCCCATAGTAACACATACTGAAAGCAGTTTATTGGTTTTATCTCATCAAAAGGAACTTTTTTTTTTGCTCCTAGCTCTATTTTTAATTTATTTCAAATTTTTAGACTAGTTTGGTTACTTTACAGAATATGCTAAAGTGGAATTAAGGTCACACTATGACAAGTGGCAGTTCTAAAAATTTCAGACCATTTAAATTCTTATTTGAGCCATGGGGTTTCACCACTGACTGATATGCCATTGATACAGTCCTTTTATCTTCCTTCACTGCCACATCTTAGTCACAGAAATATTTTTCAGTGTCAGAGCCATCCCAGAGAAAGGAATAGAATGAATCTGGGCCATTCCTGCTGACAGCAGAGACAACAATAGGTTTTTGACTCTAAAATAGCCCGCATACTTAGTACCTTTAACAACAACAAAGAAATATAAAAAATTGGTGGTAACTGGAAAAAAAGCAGCGGTACAGAGAATAATACTCAAGTGGGAATTCAGACATGATGGTCAGGGATGGCATGACATCCTGTGGTTGCCAATCTTTAGTTCAGGATTGCTGGTAGAGGAAAACATAAAATCTGCCTTAACAGAAGTATTCTCATCTAAGATTCAAGTTACTTACTGCTTATTATAACAAATTTTAATAGAGTTCATTCTAATCAATAGAAGCCAATATAGCTATAGCCTAGGAATCAGAAATACCTAGGTTCAAGTTTTACTTAGAAGCTTTTTAATTGCGTGACCCCCTCTGGACCCTGATTCATTATCTATTATAAACCTTAATGTGTCTTTAACTTTTAACTTCCTTTTTCTTTTCAATTTAGTATCACATATTTAAGTCATTTTCACATATTAAAAGGGAGACAGTACTGTGATAATTTTAGCCACTATCAAGTTGAAGTTTTAATATGAATGCTGAAGGGAAAAAATGAGATTTTATCCAGAAAAATTAAAAAAAGCATATTTTACACAAAAGAGGGCTTTGATGGAATTTTTTTTAATTTTTTTTTTTTATTTAATAGCCTTTTATTTACAGGTTATATGCATGGGTAACTTTACAGCATTAACAATTGCTAAACCTCTTGTTCCAATTTTTCACCTCTTACCCCCCCACATCCTCCCCTAGATGGCAGGATGACCAGTAGATGTTAAATACATTAAAATATAAATTAGATACACAATAAGTATACATGACCAAAACGTTATTTTGCTGTACAAAAAGAATCAGACTTTGAAATATTGTACAATTAGCTTGTGAAGGAAATCAAAAATGCAGGTGGGCATAAATATAGGGATTGGGAATTCAATGTAATGGTTTTTAGTTTTGATGGAATTTTTTATTGAGCATTCAACAAATTCAATGTGCTCTAAGGGTCAAACATAATTGCATTATAGATAGGACTGCCTTGGAACCTGGAAGTCTTGGGTTCAAATCTTACTTTCTCAACTTGGTAGCTGTGTGATCCTAGATAAATCAGTTAATCCAAAAAATGGGGATAACATCAGCACCTGTTTAAAGGATCAGATAATATAATGTATGTCAATTGGTTTGTTTAATGTACCCTAAAAAGTCAACTATTACTATTATTTGAATCTTTTACATTTTCCAAGTGCTTTTTTTTTCTTGAGACACCCCAAGCTTACTTACTTTATCCTCAGCTAAAGTCACTCTATATACTGCTCAAATTTCCAATAGTCATATAGTTCTAAACCCCTCCCTATCCCATTTTCTTTATGCTTTGTCTTACCCTATTAGACTATATGTCTCTTGAAAATAGGGATTATCTTGTGTTTGAACTAACAGTACTTGACACATAGCATTTAATAAAGGTTCATCTATCTGTGTATTTGGCAATCTTCTTATTAGTTATTAGTTATATCTTTGCAAAAGCAGAGTCACTAAAAACTTAAATTACTTCATGACATGCAACATAGAGGTAAGAGTGCACATCTTATTTATCTAGTAGTAAAAATATATGGTGGACCCAATCATTCAGAATCTAGTCCCTAACCCAGAAGCTATCAGAAAGCCTCCTCACTAAAACATACATAATTTGTTTTCTAAAAGAAATTCTCAAACATTTAATTAAGTCAATAACTTTAAAAGTATTAAGCTGGATCACTTATGGCTCATGGTCCTTCCTCCATTCAACAAGGGACTCAGGGTTCACACATAAAAAATTAATGCCTTATGACCTCAGAGCCAAATTCTCTCTCTCTCTGGCTTATTAATACTTCTTATAATGGATTTCTCCAGATTTTCTTGCAGTTTAGGTATGACCCTTATCTAGGGCATCTTGTAAAGTGAGTAACAGAATAGCTTCCCACAAAGGTACTCAATGTACAATATCATAGACATGGGACAACTATTTTATTTCTTTAATTCAAATAAGGCATACAATGCAAAGAACTATTTTTAAAATTATGGGAATGTTTAATATTAGAGGTATTGTGAAAAGACAGGCACTATAATACATTGGTAAGCCAGCCTGGTTAAAGCCAAAAGGCAATCTGAGGAGAGATAAGTCAGAATGTACCAGGAGAGTCCAACTACTTTGAGAAATACCCCTCCTCAAACTTCAGACGAGATGTCCAGGTCCCTGTGCTATGGCAATGTCTTCTAGTCCTAGGATCCGGCTTTCAGCCCAGGGCCTGCAGCCATCTTTGATGGGAGATAGAACCACAGAGATCAGGATGAGTGGAGATGGCCCTGGAAGCAAGGGGAGACTTTGGCCTTTTTAAGTTAAAGTCTTTAACAACTCTCAGTTTGACTGAGGCAACCACGTATTTGATGGTTAAAGCTAAATAAGCCTACTCAAAGGAGGTTATTATTAACAAAAATAAAGTTTTCATATACACCGAGATATCAAGAGTGGAATTTTTTGTGGTAGCAAATCACTGGTGTATATGTCCATTAATCAGGGAATGGCTAAACACATTTTTGTACATTATGTAATTGAGGATTATTGTACTGTAAGAAATATAAATGTGATAGATGCAAAAAAGCATGTAAAGACATCAAGTTATTCAACATGAAATGAGTAAAGGAAGGAAAATAATATGCATATTTACTACAACACTGGAGGCAGAAAAAACAACCCCCACAAAACTCAGAAGTACAAAGAAAAAGGAAGGCAAAGCAACCAGAAAACAATGAGGAACCACCATCAGAATCACACAAATTAGTTTGTGTGGGAATTATACAGGATTAATTGTTACCACCGCTACTTCTGTAAGAAACAGAGTATAGATGGAATGTGATATTTCAAAACTCAAATAATATTGGCTTATAATAAAGAATAAACTATCCACCCTGAATTTAATCCTCTAGGAGAAAAACATGGCTCTTTAATGAAAAGAAGCTTTTCAATAATTCCTAGTGAAAATATCTGAGGTGAGTAGAAACTTTGAAGTACAAATAAAAAGAAAAGAGAAACATAAAAAAGGTAAATACAATCTATCAATTGGAAACGACTTCCTAAGGATAAAGTGCTGGGAAAGAATGATACAAGCATCCTCAGAAAAATCATATCAATCAATATCATGGAATCAAATAAGATGAAGGACCTGTTAGTCATGTTTGTCTACATGTTTTGAAAGAAGAAAGGAAAAAGTGGAAGGAAGGATACACTGGGCTTTGGAAAAACGAAGAAATGGAGTTCAGATTAGTTCAAATAATGAAATCTCAGTAGTGGTCCTATAATTCAAATCTGCATTGCATATTTCTATTGGGATGAAAGCAATTACCATATTTTTGCATGATTGTCATTTTGAATAGGTGATTTTGAATATATGCAACCATCTCAAGGGATTCCTTATTTGTGCTAATCAGGACTCAGCTGCATTATTTCACATAATTAGAGACACATGTATTAATCTGCACAAATGAAGAAAGAGGAGGGAAGTGTGGGAGTTACTTGAACTTCACTTGCAACTAATACAGAACGGGATGAGCAGAATCAATAAATCAGGATTAAGTTGCCTACTGTGTACCAGGCTCTCATGCTAAGTATTACCAGGTGAATAATTTACACCATAAAAAACAACATTGTAAAAATGAACACTTGAAAGACTTAAGAGCTCTGATTGATGATCAACCATGATTCAAAGGATAGGGGATTTAGAATACAGCCCACATCCTGATTGAGAGACAGTAGATTAGATATTCAAAGTGAGATACTGTTAACTATATGTAGGTTTTTGTTTTTGTTTTTTTTTTGGACTATACATATTTGTGGCTGGGTTTTATTCTTCTTTATCCTCAGTGGATGGGAAGGTGGGCCAGAGAAGGGATAGATGCTTGTCAATTAACTTTTTTTTTTTTCCATGATTGTGATAACATTGACTTGATTATTGTTCTCAAAGCACAAATAAGAAGTGGAAATCAGGGGACTGAAGTAGGTGCATGGAATCATGACAGATGACAAGATGCCCTTGATGTTCCCTGGTTCTGTGGTAAATAGCTGATGTTTGGATGAGCTTATAGAAGTAAAGGTCCAGAGCAGAAGGAACCTCAGGGGCCATCTGAGACAGGTCTTTAAAAATTTTTTCCACTTGCAATCCCTTTTTATCTGAGAAATTTTTATGTAATTCTATAGCAATATAAAATAGGTATATAAATCAAACATTAAATGATAATAAATTATAGTTTCACAATCCCCATATTCAGTTACAAGACCCCAGATAGGGTCACAAACCATAGTTTAAGAAGGTAGGATATAATACAATTCTTTATTTTTACAGATAGGAAGAAATGTTTGTAGACAGTTACATTTAGAAGGGCAGTTGTGTTTTATTTATCCACCAATTAAGACAGTAAATTCCCAAGGTAAAATTTTAAAACTGAGTTAATTGACATGGGGTGAATGTGGGAGAGAAGAAAGATAGTCTAAGAAGATCAGAGGTCTTTTTTATGGAAAGAAGACCAAACATATCTCTGTCAAGTACAGACAATATACAATTATCCGATATTCATCTAAAAATTCTAATTATCAGAATACTGAGCCATCAACCTCAAAATCCTCATGATGGTTGTTTATAAATTAGTTATTGGGAAACAAGACACTTTGTTGTCTTAAGTAAATATTTTCCCCTTGCGGATCTGTTTTCTTAGAGATGCTCACAGAACCTGTGCTTATTTTTTACCTCTTTCCAGAAACAAAATTGTCTAAATCTGAAAGACGCAACACCTTATATTTTATTTCCTTTATCACTTTAAACCAAAGCTTCTTAAACTGTGGGTTGTGACTCTATGGGGTTGCCTGACTGAATATGGGGGTTGTGAAATCATGATTTATTATTAGCAAATGTTTGATTTGTATACCTATTTTATTTACCTATATACCTGGAATTACATAAAAAATTTTTGGACACAAGGGAGTTGTGAATGGAAAAAAGATTTAAAAAGCTCTGCCTGCTTTAAACTTACTCCCAATGTGGAAAGGTCTTTTTTTCTGATGTCTTTTTTCTTGGGTGCAGAGAAATTTTTGTTTCACATGTATTTATCCTTTTTTTCCAAAATATTTGATTTATCTTTGAAGGGGTAATTATGATAAATGCTGATAACTGCAGGCATCTGCCATTTTTATGGAATGCTCATTTTTTAAGCTTCTATATGTCCAGCAATCTTCAGGCAAGGTGATCAGAACTAAAAAAGACAATAGTTTTACCATTTTTACAACCTCCCAGGCCAGAGAGATAATATTTATAATAGAATCCCCTAGCCTATAATAACTGAGGGGCTGTGACTTAACCATATGAAGGTTGAGAATTCTGCTATTCTTTTTCTTAGTTTGGTTCTAGAGAAAAATTCCTCTTCCAGAAGGAAGAAACCAAAGGCATGAGTGGAAAAATAGAAAGGAGTAGCATCTCCCCCAGAAAAGAGAGAGGGGACATTAAAAGTGAATGACGTATTTCTACCATGTTTGACATACATTGAACTATTTGACATCTAGGGGAGGGTGTGAGGGAATGGGAGAAATTGGAACACAAAGTTTTATAAGGGCTAATATCGAAGAATTGTCCTCGCATATGTTTTGAAATATAAAAAGCTTTAATAAAGAAAAAAAAAAGTGAATGACATAGCCAGCTAGGTGGCCCAGTGGATAGGGCACCAGCTCTGTAGTCAGGAGGACCTGAGTTCAAATTTGATCTCAAATATTTGATGCTTGCCAGCTGTGTGACCCCAGGCAGATCATTTAGCCTCCATTGTCTTGCAAAAAAATAATAATGAGTGACAACCCTGTTTATCTCAGCAGTACCACACCTTGCCAGACATGTAATTTGGGTTTGAAAATATGCAATTTGTAGAAAAGTGATGTCACTTCCAAAAACAGTTTTCCAGCTATTCTTAAGGCCCCAGATAATGACCACTCTCTTCATTTCTGGAATAATGTATTCATGAACAGGATGAAGAAGGACTAGTAAAAAAAAAAAAAGTATTTGCCTGGAATCTCAAATTTAATTAAAAAAAAACTTTAAACAAATAAAAGGAGTGGGAAGAGAATTGCCTATGTGTAATTGTTTTTATTTGTTTGTTTGTTTTTTATTATATTAACTTTTTATTGACAGAACCCATGCCAGGGTAAATTTTTTTTACAACATTATCCCTTGCACTCACTTCTGTTCAGATTTTTCCCTCCCACCTTCCACCCCCTCCCCTAGATGGCAAGCAGTCCTATATATGTTAAATATGTCACAGTAAATCCTAGATACAATGTATGTGTGCAGATCCAAACAGTTTTCTTGTTGCACAGGGAGAATTGGATTCAGAAGGTAAAAATAACCCGGGAAGAAAAACAAAAATGCAAACAGTTTACATTCATTTCCCAGTGTTTTTTCTTTGGATGTAGCTGCTTCTGTCCATCATTGATCAATTGAAACTGAATTAGGTCTCTTTGTCAAAGAAATCCACTTCCATCAGAATACATCCTCATACAGTATCGTTGTTGACGTATATAATGATCTCTTGGTTCTGCTCATTTCACTTAGCATCAGTTCATGTAATTCTCTCCAAGCCTCTCTGTATTCATCCTGTTCTTATAGAACAATAATATTCCATAACATTCATATGCCACAATTTACCCAACCATTCTCCAATTGATGGGCATCCATTCATTTTCCAGTTTCTAGCCACTACAAACGGGGCTGCCACAAACATTTTGGCACATACTGGTCCCTTTCCCTTTAGTATCTTCTTGGGGTATAAGCCCAGTTGAAACACAGCTGGATCAAAGGGTATGCACAGTTTGATAACTTTTTGGGCATAATTCCAGATTGCTCTCCAGAAGGGTTGGATTCGTTCACAGCTCCACCAACAATGTATCAGTGTCCCAGTTTTCCCGCATCCCCTCCAACAATCATCATTATTTTTTCCTGTCATCTTAGCCAATCTGACAGGTGTGTAGTGGTATCTCAGAGTTGTCTTAATTTGCATTTCTCTGATTAATAATGATTTGGAACACTTTCATATGAGTGATAATAATTTCAATTTCATCGTCTGAAAATTGTCTGTTCATATCCTTTGACCTTTTGTCAATTGGAGAATGGCTTGGTTTCTTATAAATTAGAGTCAGTTCTCTATATATATTTTGGAAATGAGGCCTTTATCAGAACCTTTAACTGTGAAAATATTTTCCTTTGTTCTTCCTTCAATCTTGTTTGGTTTGTTTTGTTTGCAGGCTTTTTTTGATGTAATAAAATTTTCTTTTTTGATCAAGGTTTCCTAGTTCGTCTCTAGTCACAAATTTCCTTTCCTCCTCCACAAGTCTGAGATAAACTATCCTATTTCCTCCAATTTGTTTATAATCTCGTTCTTTATGTCTAAATCATGGACCCATTTTGATCTTATCTTGGTATACGGTGTTAAGTGTGGGTCCATGCCTAATTTCTGCCATACTAATTTCCAGTTATTCCAGCAGTTTTGTCAAATAATGAATTCTTATCCCAAAAGTTAGGATCTTTGGGTTTGTCAAACACTAGATTACTATAGTTGACTATTCTGTCTTGTGAACCTAACCTGTTCCACTGATCAATTAATCTATTTCTTAGCCAATACCAAATGGTTTTGGTGACTGCTGCTTTATAATATAGTTTTAGATCAGGTACAGCTAGGCCACCTTCATTTGATTTTTTTTTTTTTATTAATTCTTTTGAGATTCTTGACCTTTTATTATTCCATATGAATTTTGTTGTTATTTTTTCTAGATCATTAAAATATTTTCTTGGAAGTCTGATTGGTATAGCACTAAATAAATAGATTGTTTAATATTTCATCTTATATTTCCCTCACCATCCAGGAGCACTTAATATTTTTCCAATTGTTTAAGACTGACTTTATTTGTGTGGAAAGGTTTTTGTAATTTTGCTCATATAATTTCTGACTTTCCCCAAATATTTTATGCTGTTAACAGTTATTCTGAATGGAATTTCTCTTTGTATCTCTTGCTATTGGATTTTGTTGGTGATGTATAAAAATGCTGAGGATTTATGGGGCTTTATTTTATAATCTACAACTTTGCTAAAGTTATGGATTATTTCTAATAGTTTTTTAGTAGAATCTCTGGGGTTTTCGAAGTATACCATCATATCATCTGCAAAGAGTGATAGTTTGGCTTCCTCATTGCCTATTCTGATTCCTTTAATCTCTTTCTCGACTCATTGCTGAGGCTAGTGTTTCTAATACAATATCGAATAATAATGGTGACAGTGGGCAACCTTGCTTCACTCCAGATCTTACTGGGAAAGATTCCAGTTTTTCCCCATTGCATATGATGCTTACTGATGGTTTTAAATATATGCTCCTGACTATTTTAAGAAAAAACTTTTTCTTATATGGTCAATCAATTCCTAAATTATGTTGTTCTATTATAAGAAGCTGTAGTACATTTTGGATCCAAAAATTTGCTCACCATTAAGTGAAGGAATTGAGATATTAAGATCTCTTTATAGTGGAAAAAAATTTTTTTTTAAATGTCACTGACATTTCTCTCCTATTAACATTTTGATTCCTTATTTAACATCCATATGATTGTTTAATGAATACAATCACATTATTATATTAATTTATTTTTCTGGCATATGATATTTATCATATTTGTGTTATGGAAACTGTGAAAATTTAATAATTGGCTCTTATGAGATAGTACAAATTAGCACCCCAATTTTTTCACATCCCTTCCAACATTTTTTCCCCTTCAATCACTTTAGCTAATCTGATAGATATGAAATGATATCCCAAGGTTGTTTTAACTTGCATTTCTCTAATCAATAATAATTTAGAGCATTTTTTCATAGGACTATTTATTGTTTTGATTTCATTGGAAAACTGCCTATTTATATTCTTTAACCATTTGTCAAAGACAGAATGACTCATATTCTTATAGATTTTACAAAAACTCTTTATATATTTGAGATCAGACCTGTAACTGAGAAATTGTTTATACATTATCCCCTCCTCCACCCAATTTTCTGTTTTCCTTCCAATCTTGGCTATATTTGTTTTACTTGTACAAAACCTTTTTTAAAAATTAATGTAATTGAAATCATTCATTTTATCCCTAACTGTGCTCTTTATTCCTAATTATGTTCTCTATCTCTTATTTATACATAAATTATTCAACTATCTATAAGTTTGATAAGTAAAATGTTCCATGTTCTTCAAATTTTCTTGTAATATGGCTCTTTATAAGCAGGTCATGTATCCATTTTGACCTTATCTTAGTAAACAGTGTAAGATATTGATCTATTCCTAGTTTCTGCCATACTGCTTTCTAGTTTTCTCAACAATTTACCAAAAAAGAATTCTTATCTCTAAATATTATGTCTTTACACTCATTAAGTACAAGGTTGTTACATTTATTTGCTGTTGTAAATTTTATGTTTACTGTTCCATTTCTATTTCTTAGCCAATACCAGATAATTTCAATAATTACTGCCTTATATAGTTTAAGATGTGGTACTGCTAAACCTTCTTAATTTACATTCTTAATGAGCTCCTTTGATATTCTTGACTTTTTTGTTCTTCCAAATGAATTGTTATTATTGTATTATTTATTCCTTAGTGCTTGAACACTTTCTTTCTGTAAGTAATATTTTTCATTTTGATCTGGAAGATCTATACATAGGCCATGATATACCTAGGAGTATCAAATTTGGGGTTTCTTTTAGGCAATGACTGGAGATTTCTTTCTGTTTTCATTTTGTTTGCTAGTCCCAGTAGATCTATACAGTTTTAATGAATTATTTTCTGAATTTTTTTTTTGTTTGATTCTGGCTTTCAGGGAGTCTGATGATTATTGAATTATCTTCTCCGATCTGTTTTCTAGATTGTTTGTAATAATAGAGACTAAAGATATGGCAATAAAATGTTTTTTTTTGTTTTTTTTGTTTTTTTTTTATTTAATAGCCTTTTATTTACAGGATATATACATGGGTAACTTTACAGCATTAACAATTGCCAAACCTCTTGTTCCAATTTTTCACCTCTTACCCCCCCCCACCCCCTCCCCTAGATGGCAGGATGACTAGTAGATATTAAATATATTAAAATATAACTTAGATACACAATAAGTATACATGACCAAAACATTATTTTGCTGTACCAAAAGAATCAGACTCTGAATTATTGTACAATTAGCTTGTGAAGGAGATCAAAAATGCATGTGTGCATAAATATAGGGATTGGGAATTTAATGTAATGGTTTTTAGTCCTCTCCCAGAGTTATTTTTCTGGGCATAGCTAGCTCAGTTCATTACTGCTCCATTAGAAATGATTTGGTTGATCTGCAATAAAATGTTTTAAACAATCAGCTTGGGCAGCCAGGGTGGGGATCAGTAGGAGATGTACACAAGCACATTTTTTAAGTTTACTCTGCATTACTAACATTTATTCCATAATTTTCTTAAGTTTAAATTTTGCTTAAGTCTAGCAAATTTATATATCAAGTTGTGATTTTTAAGCATTTGCTCATTTCCAGGATTTAAATGCTTATCCTGAAAATTTAATAATTGGCTCTTATGAGACAGTACAAGCTAACTCCAACACCAATACCATCCCTCTCCCGAATACCTCAATAGAAATTTTTACATTTTAATTCTATTTTTCAGTCTGTTGACTTTGTTCTAAAATTTCTTCTTGTCTCCTAGATGGAATTCTATGAACATCATTCTAATTATCACTTAATTTCCTATTTGGGTGAAGTTTGAGTTTTTTGGTTGTTTTTTTTTTTTTTAACCTTCTATTCTAAGCTATTTATTTTTCTTCCAAAAAAAAAAAAATAACTCCAAACCTCTCTCTCTCTCTCTCTCTCTCTCTTTCTCTCTGTCTTTTATTTGATTTCATTCAGGTCCTCTAGTAGAATTTGTGAGCAGGACTTTTTTTTCCCTTTTGGATCTCTGTTTATAGTTATGGAGTTTTCTTCTGCTTCCCCCAGAATTGTGGGGCATTCATGAAATGTCTGCTTTCAGAAGGCTATCAGATTTGCTATCTTGGGGAGGGAAGAGGTAAGGGAGAAAGGAGAAAAATTTGGAAGATAAACTCTTAACAAAAATGAATGTTGGAAGCTATCTTTACGTGAATTTGGAAAAATAAAATACTACTGAAGAAAAAAAATTCCCTAACCCCCCCAACAGATGTTTTATTTTATATTTATTTATTTCAAGAAACATTTCTCAATTATATTTTAATCTGTTCACCTTCACTCAAGAATATTGGGGCAGCATTGCCCTGTGCTCTTAACTATAAAACTGGCTCTATATTGATTCTACCATGCTATTTTTTGTTAATTTTAAATATTTATATTTAAAAGTCTTTAAAAGTCTTCTACCTACCTTCCAACTTCTCCCCCAACCTGTTTACATGCATAATCTAGGGAGACTTTTTTCCTAACTGATTTAAAAATCAAGTTACACAATTTGACCTGACTTTTAACCAATCAAAGAAGTCAAAATAGTCAAATCAATTTATATAGTGTGTCCCAAGTGTTAGGGCAGTTCTAAGCTATTAATACTATTAATAACTTAAAATGTGACAAAACATCCAATTATATTTAGACAGGGTGACCAAATTCCATTTATAGATTAATGACTTGTCACAGTGATTCAGTGTCAGGGCCCTATCAAATTTTAACAGTATAACAAGGATAAACCATAACAAAACACATTCTTAAGGCAGCTCTCCCAAATTCCATGCCATTTTACATGCAATTGCTGAAATCAAAGATAAATATCTTCTTATATGCACATTAATGTGGAATTTCAACCATGGATTTAAAACTGGAGGATCCTAATTTTATATGAGGAAAAAAACCACCAAGGTCCAGAAAGGTTGATTGATGGCTCAGGGTCAAGTTCAGATTCCTAGTAAACAGTAGAACCAGGACTGGTACATTTGTTCTCTTTCTGAATCCAAACTGGGCACTTTTTTCTTTTTATTGTACTATGTTGCCTTCCTAACAATATTATCTTTTTTTTTTTTTTTTTTTTTTTAATAGCAAGCATTCTTTGTGATTCATTTGCGCAGAACAAGAATTTCCATCCTATTGCAAAGGTTGAAGGATACCTCTGAAGGGATGAAGTATCTCTTCTCTAATACCCTAATACTCAAGTTAACAATCTGGGTAGGTCTCCCTCCCAGTGACTAGTGATTGACTCAGTATATGTCAAACCATATACTGTGAAGCTCCAAAGTGTTTTATCCTACTGTAGGGTTTATATAGGCTGAAAACAAAGAAGTCTCCATGTCAAGTTTATTTATTTATTTATTTTTTATTTAATAGCCTTTTATTTACAGGATATATGCATGGGTAACTTTACAGCATTAACAATTGCCAAACCTCTTGTTCCAATTTTTCACCTCTTACCCACCCCCCCCCCCACCTCCTCCCCTAGATGGCAGGATGACCGGTAGATGTTAAATATATTAAAATATAAATTAGATACACAATAAGTATACCATGTCAAGTTTATTATGTGACATATGACCCCCTGGCCAGAACAGCATCCCAGATATGGGGGCTTCCACCAAGGGGAGTAGTTCATTCATTTCTTTAAGCCAACAAGTTTCATTCAGGGAACTGGCCAGGTTTCTGGGATGAAACACAACCCAAAGGAAGGTCTTAAATAAGGGAAAAATGGTCTGCTTTTCCTGTACCTCCTAGTGTCTTATCAAATAATTGCAAACATGTTCTTATACTTTGAGTACAAGGTTATACAAAGGGACCTGGCTAACATTCATTGCGATTCCTTACACTCACAGAAAATACTCCAAGGACATGGCAGAGACTTACTAAGATTTCTTACAGCTGGTCAACACAAAGGAGATTCAGTTCATCCTTGGACCAATATGCAACTTGCTTGGTAGAAGCTGAAAGTATTTATTTTTTACTAGTATAACTTTTAAGGATCCTGTAGAAAAAATAGTAAATCTCATGTGCTGGTTTGAGAAAGAAAAGTAACCTATGTGAAAATGGGTGAATAATTATATGTTAGACTATAATGATTCAGGAGATATTAAAGTGGCTTTTGAAAGCCATTAAAATCAATGTATTATTTCCCAACCATTTTAATAGGCTGTTGTGAAAAAATTTTCACATGTTGGGTAGAACAGAGTTCACCCATCAAAAAGACTATATACAAATGAAAGTTCAGGAATGAAAATTGGGAGCTGGGAGATAGATGCTGACCTTTTCTTAGGGCCTAAGAACAGTTTTTTAAAAATACCCAGAAGACAGCAATGTAACTAGAGTTTCAAGCCTGAAAATACGCTCCTAATTGGTAGAGTTGAAACCTGGATTAGAGAAGAAAGAAATTCAGAGGGGACACAGACAAATGGAGCAGTTTTGTTAATACTGTGTAACATTTAATATAGACCTTTAAAAGTATAACAAATTTAGTTTCATATTCAATTTAATTTTCTATTTCCATATTGAATTCTCATATTTGTTGATTTCTGGATACTGGAATGCTTTACCATTTCCTTCTCCAGCTCATTTTACAGATGAGGAAACTGAGGCAAACAGTTAAGTGACTTGCTCAGGGTCACACAAGTCACACTGAGGCCAGATTTGAACTTTGGAGGATGAGAATTCCTGACTCTGGTCCTGACATTTTACCTATTGCACCACTGCTCCATCCAACAGTTTAAATTCTTTTGTTTTTTTTACTGAACACTTTGGTTATCTTGGCATTTTGAAGGCAAAATCTAAATATAGTATGAACAGAAGTTGTAGTGCATTTCCTTAATGCGTGCTTTTTCCCCCCATTAACAAAAGTCTGTGGCATTTTGGTTACAAAAAGAATTAGTTCATGAAGAGAAAATAAGCCTATGCAAAGATCTCTATCATTCATTTAGGCATTTTCAAAGCCACATTGGTATAAAAATGAAAGAGAAAATTATTGAAGGCCTGCAATTTTGCAAACATAGGAGTCTGAGCTGCAAATTCAGCCCCACTTTGGGGTTAAAGCCTAACCACAGGAGTAGAAGAGACATTTTAATGAAAATACATTGAATTGCCCTTTGTGTTACTTAACCCTCTATATCATATTTCCAAATGATAAAATATGGATGATACTTCCCTACCTGCAAGAATGGGTTCTCTGCTCTTCCTATTCTCCTGTGGCTATTTGCAAAGCACTTTGAGATTCACTGATTCTAGTTGTAGCTCATTAGTGATTAATTAGAACATTGGATCCAATTGATGACAATAATCAGCTTGAAATACATCCTTCATCTCCCTTGTACTTTATCTTAATTGTGGAATGACTTCACATCAAGATTGGTTTTAATATGTGTTTTAGTTGCTAAACTATTTATTGAGAAGTTATGTTTTGTATTGGATTACCTACCATGTAGGGGAGTAATTGGGAGGAAGGAGAGGAAAATTTGAAATACAAGGTTTTGCAAGGTCAATGTTGAAAAATTACCCATGCATATGTTTTGTAAATAAGAAGTTTTAATAAATTTTTTAAAAAGTTGTGTTTTTTGAGGAAAAATTAAATTTTAAAGCATTTTTTCTGATATTATCATTGCTAAATTTCTTCTATTAAAAATTCTGAATGTTTTGTGGAAGATAGTAATGGCGGAGCTAGTAGAAATAGACATAGAGCAGGCCTTGGAACCAAAAAAAAAAAAAAAAAAGCCAAAAATCCATTCTTGGCACATACTCACTGTGTATAACCGGGGCAAGTCACTAAGTCTCTCACTGCCATCATCAACTCTGTAAGGCTCCAAGGTACACTGGTCATTTGCTATGCCAGAGAAATCACAAAGGCAATCCCTATCACTACCCTAATGGTGTGAACTCTAAACCACCTTTTGGACTCAAAACCAGCTCATCTCTGGAATTGCTAAAATGAGCCCATCTTGTTCCTATTATCAATCATAATCAACTCAGTTCTCTCATACTATCTTGTTAGAATAAAATGATGTAAAACTGGAGCTCATCAGACTTTCCATTGTGAGAAATTCTAATCCATCCATCCAGTAGCCAATTCTGAGACTGGCTTGATTAGCATATCTTTAGAAAAACAAATTCCCTCCTAGACCCTGCCCCAGCTCCTCCACTCCTCTGAGACTTTAAGTCATTCCCCCCAAAAAGCTTATTGCTTAATCACTGACTCTGCCTTGCTTAGTGGTAGTTGATTAAGTCCATGACGTATTTCACATAATCAATGGCAAATCTCTTTTACCTTTAATGGATGTCTCTGACTAGATTGCTTCTTGTCAAATTGAACCATTAATCTATTATACTATTTTTATAATATTCCTATAAAATTATATTCTCCCAAATCGACTTCATATTTCAATTTCATATTATCACTTCATATGGTGCCTTCATGGTCACTTCCCTAATGATGAGTGCATTTATACAGATGGATACATATACATATATATATATATATATATATATATATATATATATATATTCACTTACACTGAAAATCCACATTTTTAAAATCTAATATATACTATTGTGTGGAAAGCTCAATATAGAATATGTCTCATTTTCTTATAGGAAAATGATTAAAATTTCAAATTATATTCTGAATCAAGGATTTTGCATTGTGGTAATTGGAAAGAACAGAAACATTTGAGTTAGAGCATTTGATCTGACCTCCTGACTCTGCTGCAGGTCACTTCTCTAGACCTTTGTAAAAAAAAGGTATTTAGACCAGATGACCTTTATGGATTCTTTCCGTTCACAATCTTATCATTCTTATAAAATCAATTATAGATATGAGACATATCATAGTAACAAAGCTAGAACTATAAAGGTCTATCATAATTTGAAATTGTACATATTGTCTGAATTCTACAAAATGACATAAATATTCTGTATACATTAGTTATTATAAAAACAACATCCCCGATTGGAAAGAAATTGTCCTATTCACAAAGGATCAGATGTATTGCTAAAAAAAATGCCTAAGGCAATAATTTACTATGAGTAGAAGAGGCGATCTCATGGTGTATATGCTCTGGCATTGTGGGGATGGACATGTGAATTAGCTCCTTGCTGAGACATGTACTTTATTTTGCTGAAATTGATGAGGACCATACAGCCTCGCCCTGGAGAGCATCTGCATTAAAATGTTCCTTTCAGATGCTCACCTTTTTGGATGCAAACCCAGCCCAAGTACGTTCCTTTCGAATGCAAAAACCCAAATTGTTTTGTTTCTGTATATAAGTAAGCTCGAGAAAATGTCTCCTTGCATTTCTCTGATATTGCCCACTAAGAGAACATCTTAGTGTCTTTCTCTCTTTAATAAAGTGCCTTTTCTTATCATAGCCTTTTGTGTAGCGTTTCTCGCTGCGAACCCGCCATAACTTGGTGTTTTGGAGAACTAGGAGACCAACCCATATTCCTGCCACGATCCATACCTCATCAAAATGACATAGCAACTCCTGTTTGGTCCCCATATGTCCTTGTAATTAGGTTATGTCAAAAAGTAATGACTACCTTATTTCTCAAACATAGAGAAAACTGCATCAAATTTATAAAATATACGAGCTATGCCCAAATTGATAAATGATCAAAAGATATAATCTGTTCCCAAAGGGCTATAAATTCACGTATATCCTTTGATCTAACAACATCATTACTAGGCATGAATACCAAAAGAGATTTAGGGGGGAAAAAAGGAAAATGACATATATATATGGAATGCCCATCAATTGGGGAATGGTACAATAAACTGTGGCATGTATTTATAATGGAATATTATTGATCTATGGAAGATGATGAGCAAGATGTTTAAAAAAAAAAAACAACCTGCAAAGTCCTTCATGAATACAAGCTGTACTATACACAAAGTAATAGCAATATTCTGGGATGACCAGTAGTAAATATCTTTGCTAAACTGAGTAGTATAATCATCCATAACTACTCCAAAAGACTTATGATGAAAAATCCTATCTATACTCAGGGAAGGAACTGATTGTGTCTGAATACAGATTGAATAATTCTTTCTCTTTCTCTCTCTCTTTTTAACTAAATTTTTTTGAGGATTTTTATTTTCATTATGATGAGAGATCTGTTTTCTTTCACAATTGACTTTTATGGAAATGTTTTTGCATAATTTCACATGTGGTTTTGTAATTATGGGTGGGGATAAGAGAGAGAATTTAGAACTCAAAACATTTTAAAACAAATGTGAACAATTTTTGTTTTGAATGTATTCAAATATTTAAAAATATTCAAGTTTTCAAAAATTAAAAAAAAATTAAATAAATAAATTTTTAAAAAAAAAGTATTGGCCACTGAGATAGATTCTTGTGAAGGAAGTTCACTCAGTAAGCTAGAAGGATTTTACACAAGCACACACATTGCTTTGCAGGGTAATAGGATTATAGTTTATGTTAGAAAAGGCTTTGTCATTTATTTATCTAGCCCTGAAACATCATTTCCCTCTACAATATTGCTGACAAGTAGTCATCCAGCCTCTGCTTTCAAACAATTAGATTACTTCTCTGGCAGTTTATCCCTTTTATTAGAAATTGGTGTTTCTTCTATTAGTCTGGAATTCTCACATCCCCAAATGCCTATTGAATCTTTCTTGAGATGTTCTGTATATTTGTCAAATGTGATGTGAAAAAAATGGAATTAATTATATTTCTGCCTAAACTTGCCTCTTCTATAGATTTTCATATTTCTCTTGAATTCACCATCTTTCTTTTATTTGTCCAGATTGACATCTTTTTTACCATTGTATTTAGTTGATTGCCAAGTCTTAACAAATCTATCTTCATATCATTAAATTTATTCTATTTTCTCTACTTAACTACCACGCAAGTTTAGTTCCTCATCAAATCTTGCTTAGACTATTACAATGCTCTTAATGCATTTTCTTCCTTCCAGTCTTTCCTTTCTCTAATCTGTTCTCCATTCAGCTGAAAAAATAATCTTATAGTAGGTCTGACCATGTCACTCTCTTTCTTATTTAAGAAGCAAGGTGGTTCAGCAGACCTTAGATCAGAAAGATCTAAGCAGACACTAGTTGTGTGAATTACTTGACCTTAGTTTGCCTTAATTTTCTTATACATAAAATGGGGATATCTCTCTTTCCCTATCTCTCTCTTTTTAACTTAATTTTTCTGAGGGTTCTTATTTCATTAGGGTGGGAAATCTGTGTTTTCTTTCACAACATGACTTTTATGGAAATGTTTTGCATAACCTTATATATAGTTTCTTAATTGTGGGTGGGGATAAGGGAGAGAACTTAGAATTCAAAATTTTGAATGTATTCAAATATTTAAAAATTATTCAAGTATTCAAAAATTTAAAAATATTAACCTCTCAGGATTGTTATAGGATAAAATTAGGTAATAATAAAGTATTTAGTGATAGTTAATCTTTTTTTAAAAAAAGATTCAGTGATCTTCTATATCTTTTAGGATAAAATATGAACTCCTCAGCTTGACATTTGATTTCCTGCAGTCTGCCTTTCCAGACTTATTTCACAGTTACCTGTTATACTAAACAAGTCTACTTTCTGTTCACACACAAGAGGTCCTGTGTATCTGGAATGCTCTTGTCACCTTCACATTTTAGAATCTTTATCTTCCTTTTATTTTTAAAATACCATGGTATTTTATTCATTGGTATGGTATGATTCATATTTGAATTCTTGAAGGATCTATTATTTTGTCTGCACAAGGTCCACTCTCTCCCAAAATATACCACAACATTTCAATTTTAGAGAATTATTCGAGCCTATAATTTTGTCACTGTATCCAGTTGATAATGAGCGTTTACAAACTACAACCATGCAGTCCACTACTGCAACCATACTCAGTCTTTCCACATAGAATATGTCAGATTAGTGCTGTACTAGTATAATATTTGAGAACCAGAGTCACCGCTATGTCATGATAAAGCATTGACACAGGACTTCAGGGAAGACATACTGCTGACATTTTTACAAAATTTAATTCTCAAAAGGTTTCATCTTTTATTGAATACAACTATAACAATATATGACACAGAGGTCATTAATTTTACCTTGACCTTCCTGTTTTAGGATCATAGGATCATAAATTTAGCGTTAGAAAGTATATATTATTTTTTATTGTATTGTGTTATATAAATGCTTGCTTTTTTCCATAAATTAAAAATAAAAAATTAACAAAAATAAAATAAAATAGGTATTTCTGACTCCCAAAAAAAGTATATTAGATAATTTCTTCCTTTATTTTACTGATAAGGAAACCAAAGAAATGAAGTAATTTATTTAAAGTCACATTGAGAGTAAGCAGTTGAAGTAGTATTTGAAACAAGAACCAGTGACTCTGAAACCCTTCCCAGTATTCCAAGTTGCTGTGGAACTCCTGAATAATCTGAATGGCTAGTGCTAGTAGCCAAAGGCACGATGGGAATTGAAAGACATTTTGCCTATTCTTACCCCAATAACAGAAGTTACCTATTGTCCCTGAAGTAGAAGTGAAACTATTCAGATTTGGCTGAAAAACTTTTGTTGTGCTGGCTAGGAATGACTGCCGGTATGACTCATAAAAAAACCTGAAATAACCACTTGAGGTTAAAAGACATTTCATATAGGATTATAGATTGAAGGTAAAAAGTGACTTTAGAGGTAATTTATCTTAATTCCTTTATTTTACAGATCATAAAGCTGAGTCTCAGAGAGATGAAGTGACTTTTTTCCAAGAATGAACAGCAAGTGGCAGTCAACATTCAAACTCTAGGTGCTTTTTATTTAAAATTTAAATTAAATTAGTTTTAATTTAATTTAATTCATTATATATTATATCTAAGTATTTATTAAAAATAATTAAATTTTCTCCCTCTTGCCTCTGTCATGTTTTCCTATGGAGAAGAGATGGCTTTCCAGGTGCAATTCATCAGAGAACTAGCAGATGGCAGCACAGAAGAAGGAAAAAAAAAAAGCTCACAGCAAACTGGGAGAGAAATAGGGAAAATTGCATCAGGATTTAGATAGAGGAAGGTAAAAATGTTTATACCTAAGGCAAATTAAATAGGATTAGAATTAGGGATAGAGCAGGAACAAATCCAAACTTGGGCTAGGTTTTGAAAATGAGACTATGAAGCATCAAAATCCAAGGGAATAAAGTGACCAGGTGATGATCACATTGATGATCAAAAAAAAAAAAAAAAAAAAAAAAAAAAAAAAAAAAAAAAAAAAAAAAAAAACTCAGAGGGACCTTATAAGAAAAGGAAAATGATTGTGCATATGCTTTGAAAATAGAAAAACTTTAATAAAAAAGAAATAATATTCTCAGAGATTTGAAACTTAAAAAAAAAGAGAGAAAGAAAAAAAGAAAACCGAAATACAGGATGCACCAGGAAGCCATAGTTTGAGCTGATCTGATTCTCCCATAATTTTGTCTTTTTGTATCCGATTTTGTAATAAACCTACTCTCCATAACTATATGGGCCATTTTACAAATTACAACCATGCAGTCTACTACTGCAGCCATACTCAGTCCTTCCACATAAAGCATTGACATGGAATCTTTTTACTGTTGTGACTTGGCCAATAAGAACTTAGAATCTCTACTACAGCAATCAATGTTCTATGGTGAGATTTTTAGAAAAACTCATATGATTTCCTAAAGAATTAAGGTATCATCTATGCATTTGAAAGCAGACAACTGCTTTAAGTAGGTACTAAATTAAGCTGATTTTTAAAATAACACATGAGTGCAAAATTTTATATTGACTCATCACTACCAAAAAATGTTAAATGTTAAATGTTAAAGTGATTACCTTGAACAGAAAACTCTGCTAGATTCAGCCTCACTGCTGTGGTTAATCCCTTCACATCCTATTCTGTGTGATTCATTTTTTTTTTTCTTAAATCCTTCATAAGGGATTCACCCAGCACAGTGGAGACCTTCCTCTGCTGTTAATATTTTTTTAAAAAAATATTTCATGCATACCAGTGCAACATTTGGGCTATTTATTTGTTATTCCTAGATATCAGTACCAGATAAGCTTACCTCCTTTACTATTGTATAATTGGGGCAAATGAAATAAGATTTACATTGGAGACAGAGCAGCCCAAACTTGGCCTGGGTTTTGGAAATGGTACTGTGAAGCATCAAAACTCAAGGGGGTCAAGTGACCAGGTAATGATCACCACTACTATTAAAACCACTATCATTAAAATTGCTAGTTTTACTATTAATGGCTAACATTTATTTAATAATCATTATGTGACAGGCACTGTATAAGCATTTAACAATTATTATCTAATTTGATCCTTACAACAATCTATGATAAATGAATAAATAATAAATATAATAAATAAACTTAATAAATGCTATTATTATTCCCCTTTTACAGATAGAGAAGCAGAGGCAAATAGCAGTTAAATATTTTGCACAGGGTCTCTCAGCTAGTAATCTGAGGCAGGATTTGAACTCAGGTCTTCCTGACTTCAGCCGTGGGACTTTATCCACTGTGTCACCTAGCTGCTTCACTAATTATAAATATCTTCTTTGGTGTCTGTTTTCACTTCTTACATTCAAATTATCTTGGGTACTTCCACTTACCATGTGTCTCCTCTTATTTCCTGCCCATCTGGCATGTCCATCCAGTAGATTCATACCACTGAACTAACTTCTCATTTCAAATTGTATACTGTAATCTGAGCAACAGACTTTTTAAAAATTCATGTTGTTTTTCCAGGATGGAGGGATAGGTCAATCTCTTTTGAATGACAATGGAGCCAATTGAAAATATCATAAAGTATTCTAGTATAATATAAAGTGTTCAATGCAATCAGTACAGTTTAATTCATAAAAAGGATCCTCTGGAAAATCTCATCATTGATTAGAAATACTTTTTCCATTTTGGATTCAGTCAGTCAGTCAAGTAAGCAATAATGCTTACTTAATAAATGTGACTCCATTCTAAGCAGAGGAGATATAAAAGAGACGCAAAAGACATTATGATCTTATGGGGGAAAACTATAAGCAAACAAATATGTAAAAAAAAAACCCATACATAGAATAAATAGGTAATAATTAATAGTCTCTAGAATTAAGAGGAGTTAGGAACGGCTTCCTATCAAAGATGAGATTTTAGTTGGAACTTTAAGAAAGTCAGGAAGGCTAATTAGAGGAGATGAGATGTCCAGAGAAATAACTGGAGTCTGAATGTAGATGGAAGAATACTATTTTCAATTTTTATAAAATGTTTCTTCTTTCTCATGGCTTTTCTCTTTTGATTCTTCTTTCACAATACAACTAATGTGGAAATAAGTTTAATAGCACTGTATGTACATAACCTACATTATGTTGCTTGCCATCTTGGGGAAGGGGAGAGGAAAGGAGAGGAAGGAAGGAGGGAGAAAAAATGAAAATCAAAATCTTATAAAAGTAAATGTTAAGATCCTTACATGTAGTTGGAAAAAATAAAATACTATTAAGTGAAGCAGGGAGAAAGATGAGGAGGAAGAATATTCCAGGAATGGAATACGGCCAGAGTAAATGCTCAGAGCTGAGAGAAGGAATAGCTTGTTCATGGACCAGTCAGGAGACGAGTAGTGGTGGGGAATAAGGTGTTACAAGATTGGAAAGGTGTACAGGAGGGCAAGGATGAAGAATGGGTTATGAAGGACTTTGAATGCTGAGCAGCGCATTTTGTATTTGCTTCTAAAGAAAATATGGAGCCACTGGAGTTTGAGTGGAAGAGTGACATGATCTTACACATTCCTTAGGAAAGTCACTTTAGTAGCTAAATGATGGAGTAAAGGGGAGACTTGAGGCTGGCTGTCTTCCCAGCAGATTGTCCGGGATTGAGGTAATAAGGGTCTGCTCTAGAAGGGGGCAATAGCAGAGGAGAAAGGAGGATATATGTGTATGTGTGTGTATATTTATATATATGTGCATATATATACATTTATATAGGCATATATATGTATATGAAATATTGCAGAAAACAAAATCTACAAGCCTTGGCTATGGCTAATAATAGTACCTCATTATGGTAGAGATAATGAGGAATCCAGAATGATTTTTAGGTTGTGAGTCTAAGGTACTGAGAGGATCATGTTATCCTCTATATTAACAGGGAAGGTGGTGGTAGTGGGGAAGTGAGAGATAAAGATAATGAATTCAGTTTTAGATATATTGAGTTTCAGATGTGCACTGGGCACCCAGTTCCAGATGTCTGAAAGGCAATTGGGCATGTGAGACTGGAGGTCAGCAGAGAGATTAGATTCTCTGCAGAATCTCCATCGTAATACTTGTGAATACCTTTGAATCCTTCTTTTATGCCTTTTTTAAAATAGCTTTTTATTTACAAGTTATATGCATGGGTAATTTTACAGCATTGACAATTGCTAAACCTTTTGTTCCAATTTTTCCCTTCCTTCCCGCCCCCTCCCCCCCAGATGGCAGGATGACCAGTAGATGTTAAATATGTTAAAGTATTTTATGCCTTTCTTGATGAGAACATCAAAGTTATTTCTATGATCACCTCTTTCATAGAATCTTGTTTGATTTTAACATATGTATGAAAATGCTGAAAAGAGCCACGTCCATCAGAACTGATCATCATGTAATCTTGCTATTGCCATGTACAATGATCTCTTAGTTCAGCTCCCTTAGGATCAGTTCATGTAAGTCCTGTTGATCATTTCTTACAGAGCAATAATATTCTATAACATTCATATACCACAATTTATTCAGCCATTCCACTCAGTTTCTAGTTCCTTGCTATCAGAAAAAGAACTACAAACATTTTTGCACACATAGATCCTTTTCCCTCTGTTATGATTTCTTTGTAATACAGACTCAATAGTGACACTTCTGGATCAAAAGGTATGCACAGTTTTCTAGTTCTTTCAGCATAGTTCCAAATTGCTCTCCAGAATGGCTGAATCATTTCACCACTCCACCAACAATGCATTAGAGTCCCAATTTTCCCACATTCCCTCCAACATTTATCATTATCATTTCCTATCATCTTAGCCAGTTTGAGAGGTGTGAAGAGATATCTCAAAGTTGTCTTAATTTGCTTTTCTCTAATCAATAGTGAATAATCCTGATTCTTGAAAAGCAAACCAAATTTTTTTCCCTGGATACTTTTTCCTTATGCATTTTCTTATTGAGATTTTAAAATGAGTCCCCTAAATTAATTTTTAAAATAAAATTATTTTATTCATTCTTTTCATTTTGCAGGTTTCTCTCCTCTTTAAAATCAGAATTCCAAATTTAGAATCATTTTTTTTTCTTTTTTTTTTTTTTTATTTAATAGCCTTTAATTTACAGGATATATACATGGGTAACTTTACAGCATTAACAATTGCCAAACCTCTTGTTCCAATTTTTCACCTCTTACCCCCCCCCCACCCCCTCCCCTAGATGGCAGGATGACCAGTAGATGTTAAATATATTAAAATATAACTTAGATACACAATAAGTATACATGACCAAAACATTATTTTGCTGTACAAAAAGAATCAGACTCTGAATTATTGTACAATTAGCTTGTGAAGGAAATCAAAGATGCAGGTGTGCATAAATATAGGGACTGGGAATTCAATGTAATGGTTTTTAGTCATCTCCCAGAGTTCTTTTTCTGGGTATAGTTAGTTCAGTTCATTACTGCTCCATTAGAAATGATTTGGTTGATCTTGTTGCTGAGGATGGCCTGATCCATCAGGACTAGTCATCATCTAGTATTGTTGTTGAAGTATATAATGATCTCCTGGTCCTGCTCATTTCACTCAGCATCAGTTCGTAAGTCTCTCCAGGCCTTTCTGAAATCATCCTGTTGGTCATTTCTTACAGAACAGTAATATTCCATAATTTTCATATACCACAATTTATTCAGCCATTCTCCAACTGATGGACATCCATTCAGTTTCCAGTTTCTAGCCACTACAAAAAGGGCTGCCACAAACATTCGTGCACATACAGGTCCCTTTCCCTTCTTTATAATCTCTTTGGGATATAATCCCAGTAGTAACACTGCTGGATCAAAGGGTATGCACAGTTTGATAACTTTTTGAGCATAGTTCCAAACTACTCTCCAAAATGGTTGGATTCGTTCACAACTCCACCAACAATGAATCAATGTCCCAGTTTTCCCACATCCCCTCCAACAATCATCATTATTTTTTCCTGTCATCTTAGCCAATCTGACAGGTGTGTAGTGGTATCTTAGAGTTGTCTTAATTTGCATTTCACTGATTAATACCAAATTTAGAATCATTACAATTCATTTCTCTAAAATCTCTGGTCTTAGGACCAGGTGCTTATAAGAGGCCCTACATTTATGACATTCATTTTTATTGTGCATATCTCACTATTTTTGGCTATATAGCAAAACTACAAATTAATTTTTAATTTAATTAATTAATATTTTAATTAATTACTTATATTTTAATTTTTTATTTATTAATATTTTAAAAACATAAATACATTCAGCACATTATACCTCATATTAAGCTGGAGATTGCCCTTAGTTCTCTTTCATTTCTTCTTTCTTATTTTGATAAACAAAATTTCTATATTTTGATTGTGGGAGCTCTTGTTTTCACTTTGTGTTTATACATACCATACCTTTCTCTCAAGAGTTGACCATATGAAATATAAGTCATAGAAGGAAAATTTTCCCTTGTGCCAAGTTTGTCATTTGTATAGAATACATATCTGCCTTGACTCAGAAAGTACTGTATACTTCAATATAGACACACAGGATTGTTTTTTTGTTTTGTTTTGTTTTGTTTTTGTTTTTTTGTCTAGAAGGCTAAATCTAATTATTGGAGGCTTTCAAAATTCACTAAGTACAACAACAACAAAATAACATTGGGAACAAGGCATGGATAGGCTTGATGTTTGAGGTAGATCATATGATGCTCATAAATAATAAAGAAGGCAGAATTCACCATTCCTATTTTGCCTCCATCTTCTTTGTCAAAGAGAATGATATTTAGTCTGAAAATTGTTGAACAAATATAATGAAGGAGTTAATATATCCTCAAGATAGATGAACAGTATTTATTGGCTCTAAATGAATTAACTCAAGGATATTGAAGAAGCTGAAAATGTAAACATTGGCTGCCATGAATAATCTTTGAGATATTCAAAAGATTATTAAAGAATCAAATGGAGAAGTAAGGAGTAATATACAAATCTGCCTTGGCCCTGGGCTTGTCTACAGTTTTATCTATAAATTGGATAAAGCCATAAATAGCATACTTGTTAAATTTTCAGAAGACACGAAACTCATGGGAATAGTTGGATAACACAATTGAGATCCAGAGGATTTTGATTTTGACAGACTAGAACAATGAAACTAATAAAATGAAATGTATTACTAACAAATGTTCCATAACGCAAAATGGTCAGAACTTAACTGTTTGTAATGTAATAGCATACTATTGTGCTATAAGAAATGATGAAATGAATAGTTTTAGAGAAACTTGGGGAAATTTGTATGAATTTATGCAGCATGAAGTAAACAGAATTAGGAGAAAAATTTATACTATAACAACACTGTAAAAAAAATGGCTTTGAAAGACTTAAGAACTTTGATCATATAAGGATCATGCATTTTTCTAGAAAATTGAAGAATGCTACCCTCTCCTGACAGAGAGATAATGGATTGAATATAAAGAATGAAATACATTTTAGGACATGATCAGTGAGCAAATTTGTCTTGCTTGGAATATTCATTTTTGTTACAGGGGCTTTGTTTTTCTTTTTCTTTTTGGGAAGAGATATGCAGAGAAAATAAATACTTTTCAAATGCAAAAAATTAATTTTAAAAGGAAAGTTTAAAAAAGAAAAATTAGCTCAGTATTTAAGAAAGCACTTTGAAAAGTACAAAGCAATAACTAAAGGCATACAAAAATATAAGGAGAAAGAAAAGGAGGAGGAGGAGGAGGAGGAGGAGGAGGGGAAGGAGAAGGAAGAGGAGGAGGAGAAGGAGAAGAAACAGCTAGAAGGACCTTAGAGGACATTTCATCCAACCTCATAATTTTCCAGGTGAGGAAATTGAGACCCAAAGAAGTTAAGCTAGGTGTCCAGTGTTACACAGGTAATCATTGGTTGGAGTTAGAATTTGAACTCAATACTCAATACTCTTTCACTGCCTCTAACAAAGTGATTTTAAAACTCTTCTTTGTCAGTTCGAATCCAGCCTCAGACACTTTGTAGCTGTGTGACCCTAAAAAAAAAGTCACATTACACTATTAGCCTCGGTTTTCTTATCTGAAAAAAACAGATATGGACAGCTACATAATGTAGTGGCTAGAGCACCAGATCTGGAGTCAAGAAGACTCTTCTTCCGATGTTCAAATCCATCCTGAGACACTTTATAGCTATATGACCCTGGACAAGTCACATTAACCTGTCTGCCTCAGTTTCTTCATCTGTAAAATAGAGCTAGGGACAGCTACTTAGTGTAGTAGAAAGAGCACCAAGTGTAGAGTCAAGAAGATTCTTCTTCCTAAGTTTGAATCCAGCCTGAGAAAGTTGAATGACGAAGAAGAGAAAGACATGCCCCCCAAAAGTGATCTGGAAGAGGATGTTCCAGACCCCTGGCTCTAGAGCCCAACATTCTAGACCCCAGACCTAGAACACGATGTTCTAGAGCTTCGACTCTAGAACACAGTGGATAGACTGTGGCCACCTGGAACGGGCTGATCTCAAACAGAATCCTTGACCCTTTTCCAAGATCTAGGATCTAGAACAGACAGACTTGCCTTCTGGGTAATCTAGAACACTGTGGTCTGGAGATGAGCGACCTGTTGTTTTAGGCAGTCTAGAACATGACGGTCCAGAGCCCCTGACCTAGAACATGGTGGTCTAGAACGGGGTAGTCCAGAACAGACGGTGATCTAGAACACGGCTGTCTAGAGCATGTCAGCCTAGAATGGGCCAATCTAGAACAGACAGCCATGTCTTATGTGGTGACCTGGAACATAGCGGTCTGGGATGAAAGACATGTCTTTTTTAGGCAATCTAGAACACAGTTGTCTAGAACGGGCCCAGCTAGAAAAGGAAGTTATGTCTTTTGCTCTAGGTCTAGAGCGCCAAGTCTAGACTCAAGAAAACTCTTCTTCCTAAGTTCAAATCCAGCCTCAGAACACTTTGCAGTTGTGTGACCCTAGGCAAGTCGTTATCCCTGTGTGCCTCAGCTTTCTCAACTGTAAAATATATATAGGAATAGGGATCAAGCAATCTCCTGATCCTGAGTTCAAACCCAGCCTCAAACACTTGATAGCTGTATATTTTTTTAATGCAAGCCTTTTTACCCTGTCTGTCTCAGTTTCCCCATCAGTAAAATGCAGATAGGGACGACGACATGATGGAGTAGACAGAGCACCACTTTATTTTAATCACCCTAGCGTGGGGGCTCTAGAATCTAGGAAATTTTAATCACCCCAGCGTGGGGGTCTAGAAAGCAATGGTATATATTGTCCCTTCAACTTGAGGGCTCTAAAAAATCAAGACTCAATGCTTCAGTGTCCCAAACTTGGGGGCCTTAGAAACAGGATATTCTAATCACCCCAGTGTGGGGGATCTAGAAAGCAATGGTACATTTGGTCACCCCAACTTGGGGCCTCTAGAAAGCAGGATAGTAATCACCCCATCGTGGCGGGTCTAAAAAACAATAGTCCATTTTGTCACCCCAATTTGGGGGCTCTAGAAAGCACGACTCAATCTTTAGTCTCCCTAACTAGAGGGCCCAGAAACCAGGATATTTTTACGACCCTAGAGTGGGTGATTTAGAAAGCAATGATACACTTGGTCTCCCCAACTTGGGGCCTCTAGAAAGCATGATAGTTTAATCACCCCATTGTGGGGGGGGTCTAGAAAGCAATGGTATATTTACTCCCCCCCCACTTGGGGCTCTAGAATGTAGGATTCAATGTTTTAGCCTCCCAAATTGGGATTCCAAAAAGAAGGATAGTTCAATCATCCCAGCATTGGAGGTCTAGTAAACAATGGTACAATTTGTCACCTAGACTTTTGGGCTGTAGAAAATAGGATATTTTAATCATCCCATATTGGGGGGTCTAGAAAGCATTGGTACATTTTGTCACCCAAACTTGTGGGCTCTAGAAAGCAGAACTCAATGATTTAGTCTCTCCAATGTGGGGGCCCTAGAAAGTAGGATATTTTAAACACCTCGGCATTGGGGGTCTAGTAAACAATGGTACAATTTGTCACCCCAACTTAGGAGCTCTAGAATGCAGGATATTTTAATCACCCTACCGTGGGGGCTCTAGAAAGCAATTGTACGTTTGTCCACCCAATTTGGGGGCTCTAGAGAGCAGAACTCAATGCTTTAGTTGCTCCAACTTGGGAATCCTAGAAAGCAGGATAGTTTAATCACCCTAGCATGGGGGGTGGGTCTAGTAAGCAGAACTTAATGCTTTAGTGTCTCCAACCTGGGGACTCTAGAAAGCAGGACTCAATACTTTCATCACCCCAACTTGGGGGCTCTAGAAGGCAAGATGTTTTAATTACCCTAGCATGGAAGCTCTAGAAAGCAATGGTACATTTTTTCACCCCAACTTGGAAGCTCTAGATAGCAGGATGTTTTAATCATGCCAGGGTGGGGGCTCTTGAAACCAATGGTAAGGGTTGTCATTCCAATTTGCGGGCTCTAAAATGCAGGACTCAATACTTTAGTCACCCATGCTTGGGAGGTCTCGAAAACAATGGTACATGTTGTCATCCCAACTTGGGGAAAGTACTTTGGCAAGTGGTTTGGACATCTTGGTGATGAATTTGCTCATAAACTCACTTAGGTTTGCTTATCATAGTTCTCTCATAGTATCTCTCTCTCTTTCTCTCTCTCTCTCTCTTTGCTGAGGCAACTGGGGTTAAGTGACTTGCCCAGGGTCCCACAGCTAGGAAGTGTTAAGTGTCTGAGACCAGATTTGAACTCAGATTCTCCTGACTTCAGGGCTGGTGCTCTATGCACTACACCACTTAGCTCCCCCACTCTCATGATCTCTTGCTTACTCCCTCCTAATAAGTTTCCCTCTTTCAAGCCTCCCACTGCACTACTGTTCACATCTGATCTCCAAGGGACAGCCCTCCGTCTCATCCAAACAGACGTGCTCTGGCATCTTGATGGAGTTTCTTCCCGAGGTCTTTCTTTCCCTTCAGGGACCTTTCTCTGGAACTGTGTGCCTTTGAAGCTAGAAGACCAACATCATTCTTCTTAAACTCTCAAATCCTGGAGTATTCAGTCTCCATCAGTGAAAAATCTTGCACCATAGTCTTTTCCTCCCCGCCACAAAACCTGATTTGTCCTGGCTCTCTGACACAGTTTCCTGGCTTAGGGTCACTAAAAAACCCAACATATGCAGAACCACACTTCTCAGACTCAGTGGGTACCAATACTATGGCAATAGTTATATATGACCTTGAGAAGCAACAGGCCAGACACAACCCTTTGTTCTCTGTTTGCTGTGTTAGGACAAAGTAAATTTCCTCCTTTATTAAACGTTCATGACTTGTGAATGCCTTTTTTTGTCTTAAAATCAAATTTGAACTAAGAAGGTACTGACTTTAGAGAGATGCTTATAACAAACACAGCCCCAGCTGCTACTATTTTCCCATCTAAATTAATTTGTATTTAACTGTTTTGTACTACATTGCACTTATTTACTTTAATTTTATTCTTTATATAGTTATGTATATATTTGTTGTCTTCCCCATTAAAATGTAAGTTCCTTGGGAGTAGCAATTATTTCATTCCTTATAATTGTATTCAAGGCAATTAGCAAAGTGCCTGGCAGATAATAAGTACATTACATATGTTGATTAATTGAACTAGATAAAGTATATCCATGAAATAAAATTTAAATATAATTTTCTTCTGAGGTTTTACAGCATTCTAACATGTTTTCTGACATGCCAAAAATAAAAAAAGAAAACATCTATTTTATGTGTGTAAAATTAATCTTTAAATTATACTGTCTTGGATTTTCAGATGCTCTTTTACATGTTTTAAAAACATATTAACTTTATATGCAACTCTCCTAATTGTTCCCCTGAGTCATCATGTTTGTATAACTTAACAAAATCTGTAAGAATTAGGAATAAATCACTCTAAGACATTTATACCTCTGATGGTCTATTCTAAGAAGGAAGTAGACCAAATATTCTGACATTTAAACATAAATGCCATATTTTCTATTACTGTGGATTCTAGCTGTAACTCTGTTTACTAAATTAGTAAGCAGAACCTATGCTCCATTGTCCCCCAAAACCTTAGGTTTACACTTAGTTTGTTTTTTCAGTCACATCCAACTCTTTGACCCCTTTTGAAGTTTTCTTGGCAAAGACACTGAGTGATTTGTCATTTCCCTCTCCATCTCATTTTACATATGAGGAAACTAAGTGATTTACCCAGGTTTACACAGCTAATAAATGTCTGAGGTCAGATTTGAACTCAGGAAAAGGAGTCTTTGTGATTCAAGGCTTAGCACTCTATCCACTGCAACACCTAGCTCTAGGTTCACATGGACTATTTTTAATCTTTGATTAAAGGAGGTTTGATTTCAATAAGATCATTTTTTTTCTCTTTGACTTATTGCTGTCATCTAGAGTTACTCCAGGAAAATTTCTTTATATGCTCAAAATATATGACTAGATCTTCCCAATATGGTAAAAACAACAAGAAAAAAGACACTCCTATATAAGCCCGTAAGTTACTTAAAGGAAAGTTTTTATTTTATATTATAGAAATTGTAAAAGACATAAAGGATCTACAGGAGGCCATGAACAGATATAATAGAAACAAATAGAGTTCTGAAATAATCCATCAGCTTCCCCCCAGAAAGGAAATTAATTTGGTTGTTGAGACAATAGCCTGACATTTGATAATATTCTGCTCATCCACAAGATCAACATAATCCTTTCCAAACCTATCTTTTCTTTTTTTTTTTTTTTTTAAACAGTACTTTATTTTTCCAATTACATAAAAGATGGTTTTCAACATTCTCTTGTATATTTTCAGTTTCATACTTTCCCCTCTCTCTCTCCAAGACAATATGTACAATCATATTAAACATATTTCCACATTAATCATGTTGTAAAAACATGTACAAAAGGAAAAAAAAACCACAAGAAAAAAACCAAAAAATGAAAACAGTATACTGTGATTTGATCTACATTCAGACTTTATAGTTTTTCTCTGGCTGTGGAGAATATTTTCCATTATGGCTCTTTTGTCTTTTTGCATTGTGGAGAAGAGCTAAGTCTGTCAAAGTTGTTGCTATTACTGTGTATGATGTTCTCCTAGTTTTGCTCCCTTCACTCAGTAATAGTTTAATAAGTTTTTTCAGATTTTTCTGAATAATATTCCTTTACATACATACCGCATCTTGTTCAGCTATTCCCCAATTGGTAGTCATCTCTTCAATTTCCCAATTCTTCATCACTTCAAAAAGGATTTCTATAAACATTTATATATATATATATATATATATATATATATATATATATATATATATATATATATATGGTTTTTCCCTTTTTTATGATCTCTTTGATTTATAGATCTAGTAGGAGTATTATTGGATCAAAGGGTTTGCATAGTCCATAGTTCCAGATTTCTCTCCAGAATGGTTGGATCATTTCACAACTCCACCAACAATGCATTAATGTTCCACTTTTCCAAAATCTTTTCCAGCTTCTATCATTGTCCTTTTCTGTCATGTTAGCCAATCCAATAGATGAGACCCTCTTTTTTCTATTTTCCTCCCACTCAACCATATCCTAGGGGCTTCTGAACAAGCAGCCTTCTTCACACAGTATCCAAGCAGATCACTGGTTTTCCTCACCAAGAATGACGCCAAGTAGGAAGGATGTAAGCTATTCTTTTTCTCCAAGGAGCATTCTGCGTGAAAAAACATGCTTTCTCTCTAGATTTCTCCCTACTCTTGCACTTGTGAATTTTCAAATTTAGGATTACTCATAAAGTAATCAGCTCTAAAGCTGATACTTCCTTCGCAGAGCAAATGACTATACACATGTCTGTTTCCACTATGTGCTTCCACAGGAAATCCTTCAAGTTCCCCTTTTGCTATCTTTTCTTAAAATTGAATCACTCTCAGGATGTTTCCTCTCAGACTAGGTGCAAACTCCTCTTGGCCATATGCTTCTGTAAACTTCTTTAGAGAAGGAATCATTGCTGTCATTTATATTTATCCCCATTGCCTAACACAGTGTCAGACATAAAATAGGTATTTAACAAATGCTTAATTCTGACTTTGGGCTGCATCATGCCCCCATGAGCTGTTCTTACAATGAACAGGGGAAAGAGAAATGTCTGATTAACATAATAACTACTCATGATTCCAAAAGCATGTTATGAATTCCCTGACTGAGAGATGATGAACTCAGGGTGTAGAATGGGGCTTTTTAAAATATACCCCTGGACATGACCAAGGAGGGAATTTATTTTGCTTGACTCTGGAAACAAGGTCATTTGTTTTTTAATTTTAATTTCTTTCTTTTCTAGTGGGATAGTGTAGCAAGGTGGCCCATAGAAAGAGCATCTGCTCTAGAGTCAGGAAGACTCATCTTCCCAAGTTCAAATTTGACTTCAGATACTTTAAAATGGTATGACCTTAGGCAGGTCACTTAAGACACTTAAAAATCTTTGCCAAGAAAATTTCAAAAGGACCATGAAAAGTCTGATATAATTGAAAAAAGACTGAACAACAACAGGTACAGAAGGAAAAGAAAATACTACTAACTAAAAATGTTTAATTTTTTAAAAAAACTTTTAAATTTAAAATTTTTCCATTTTTTAATCCCCTTAACTATCCTCTAAAGAAAGGAACAAGAAGAGGCAAATTCAGAAAGTTCTGAAGAGAGATCACCCAGCTTCCTTTTAAAGATGATGGTGAGTTGTCTAATTCTCAGACAATAGTTCATCAGGAAATAGTCCCAGGTTTATTAACCCAAACAAGCTCCTCTTCTGTGAAGAGGAATTCCTGCTTTGCCCCCAAACACAGGATCATACTCTTTAAGTTTAAGGAGTTCAGATGGATGAATCATTTCCATCATATAAGCATGAAATAGAAAAGCTGCAGAGTTGTAGCTTGAAAAAATGATGAACCTGCATTAAATCTCATCTCCACTACTTACTATCAATATGACCTTTCTGAACTTCTGTGCTCTCATCTGTTTAAAATAAAAAGATGTGGGACTTTTTTTCAGCTCTAATTCAAGTTACTTAATAATAATTTAGTATATATATACACACACACACAGTATTTTCTATGCATAATTATATTCAGATTTTTTTTTTACTCTTAAGTAACAATTCAGGAAATCATTCCAAAAAAAACCAGGTGCAGCCAGAATCTCCTACTGCTAAAATGACTCTCTGGGATTTAACTAAGCATTTCAAAAAATTTTCTTAACTTTGCTTTTTAGATCTGATCTTTACTGGTATCATTCCATGGATTTATGTACTGGGGCCAAGGGAGAATTCAAACTCAAGGCTCAAACTATCAGCAGTGGTCTCTTTACCCCTTAACACCAGAACCGACTCTTTTATGTTTCCATATCCTGCAGGAATCCTCACTCAGAGGCCTCAAATGAACCTAATGATATTTGCACCTCATTGACACATGCATTGACTCATATCCTACTGACTCACAGACCTGTTCTTTACCCATACTCATGTTAACTAATTGCTCTCCACAACCTCAAAATAGCATGCAGAATTCAATGCATTTTAACTTATTTAACATGTATTGACTACCTGCCATCTAGGGAAGAGGTTGGGGTGAAGGAGGGGAAAAGTTGGAACAGAAGTTTTTGCAAGGGTCAATGTTGAAAAATTACCCATGTATATGTTTTGTCAATAAAAAGCTATTTAAAAAAAAGAATTCATTCCACCACGGACACCCAAAGATTGTCTTCCCAATCACCTACTTTACATGGATCTCTCTTTAGTTTTGGAATGTTTTTTCCAGATTTTTGTTTCATTCCTGCGCTTTGACAATCCACATTGCAATGGAGAGATCAGATTTATTATGCTTTTCCTTTCATTTTCCCTATATATTGTAATAAACTCCTGACATGAATGTTTTAAGCCTAGTCTACAATATCCTTATTAGAAGAATATCCTGACATTCTCTTATGTCTCTGGAAATAATCAGTAACTATTTTAGGCTTTTGTGAAATATCTTGTCTTTTAAGTTAGACATCCCTGCTAGATGCATAACTTGGATGCCTGACAGGATTGACAAGTTAGTCCATTGATAGTCACTAAATATCACCTTGAGAGTGCATTTTTAAATTTGGATTTTTAAATCTAGCGTAACCTATATAAATATTAGTTTAAGCCATTTAGTTTCCAAAAAGTTCTTGACCATCTTTAAAGATTTATTAATTTGTTGCTATAAAATCTGCTAAACTATGGGGTAGTGGTTTATTTTAGTCAGTTAATAGACATATATTAAGTACCAATCATTGTCCTAAACTCTGGAGATACAAAGAAAGGCAAAAGACAGTCTTCCTGGCCTTAAATAATATATAAATTTACATAACAAATAACTTTTACTTATTAATAATAATAATATTAGTACAAATAAGTTATATGTGTATAATGATGTAATAATACATTATTACAATAATGTATAATAAATAAGTACAAACAAGCTATATGCATGATAAATTGGAAACAACAAAGAGAAGGTATTTGAACTCAGAAAGACTGGGAAAGCTTTCTTATAGAAGATGGTTCCCCAAATGCTACATTCTACATTCAAGGATCACCTGGAGGTATGATGGTGAATCCCAAATTTTGCTAGCTTTCTATAACATATCCGTTTTAGCAAACATTTCAGAAAAGCCAGGGCAGTGAGCCTTTGTGATCATTGGAACAAATTTTTCTTATGCCCCCATTCTGCCTTCACATGCTTGGGGTATTCGTCCCCCTAATTCACCAACTGGTTGGAAACCTATAGATTACCCTTAAATTGATTAAGTCTGTCTACCAAGACAGTTTACTGGGCTGTGGCCATTCTCATGCCAGTTTCTCGCAGCCACAGGTGAGAATTAGGTGACAAATGGACACCAAATGTGGTTGAGCAGGCCCCAAAAGGGCTCAGCAAGCCCTCACACCAGAGGTACTAGTCCTCCCTGAACACTCTATGCACCCCACTCCATATCTATTTTGGATTTGTTAGAGATAATATTGCCTTTGATTTCTACTGAATTGATTTTATTATGTAATTAGTGTTTGTGCTACAATGAGATTTAGAATTGTCAGTATGTGCCTCAAAAATGTTGTGGGTCCCAATCTGAATCCAGCTTAGTTGAGATGTTTTCATGTAATCTATAGCTTTCATGTAATCAACTAGCACATTTGTCTATAAGATGCTAATCAATATAATGAGATTTCACTAATCGGCTAATTGTATTGGTATTGCCAGCTTCCTTACCCTTTGAAAGAAGGTATAGAGTAGAACCCTACACTCTGATACTAGAAGCAGAGGAATATCATTTGAGTTATCTGCAGAGTTAGTGAAATATAAAATCCTACTTTATAAAATTTTGCTTTTAATTAGTGTTTTTAGTTTAGTTTAGTCTTGGCCGGCTAACAGCATAGTGACAGACTTAGCCAAAGATAGACTTTTTTTTTTTTTAAATGAACTATTCCTACCATCTGCTCAAAATGTAGTTTTCTGCTAGGACTTCTCCTTCCACAGGGAGTTTCTTCAGTGGTTGACTGAGTCGCCATCTTCCTTGGGAGCCAATCAAAAAATTTTCATCTCTTTTATTAGGCACAGAGGCCTACTGTAGGCCCACAAAAAAAAAGTCCTCCAGGTGTTTATCAAATCTTTTTTTTCTAACTTCTCTTTCCTCTTGGCTCCAGTTGGATTCATTTCAATTGCTGACAGCTAATGTCAGAGCTAATGCAAATTACCATGAAGTGTTGATAAGCTTTGAGGAGGCACTCTGTAATTATGGAGGAGGGAAGGATTCCCAGTTACTTATAATTGATCTAAAGGGGTCATAGGATCATGGATTTAGAGATGGAAGGCGTATTAGAAGCTCTCTAATAAACTTTTTGAGGTTTATTATATATAAAATTATATATTACATATATATAGATATATCTCAATTCTCACAAACCATTTGAGGAGCTGTAAGGTCACAGCAACACTCTTCCCAAGTTAATCATGCCATATCCCTTTCCCATATCATCTGTATGTCACAGAACCATGGAATTTTAGAATTGGAAATTTAGAGATCATCAATGATTCAGAACAAACTCTGATGTCATAAGTTTAAGAAATTCTTTCTAATGGGGAGGAGTACACCCAAAAACTAACAAAGTTTAAGACATGGTTGGGTACAATGGAAAGAAAGCTGGATTCAGAGACAGAGCATGTAGGTTCAAATATAAGCTTTGCTACTTATACCTTGCTACTTACAATCTCCTGTTATTTAAGAATTATAGGGTTTTTTTCCTCTTCATTAAAGATGACCTATGTTCTAAATTTATGATTCTATGATCATTTCCACAGCCATTTTACTCTTGGGTAAAACTCATTCCTTCTCACATCTGATTTGGACCCTAATATGGATTCTCTTCTTTCTGATTCTTAGATTATTCCCTAACTACCTAAATAATATTTCTCTCCTGCTTCTTCCTATAGAATCCCTTGGTAATGCCCAAAATCATATTTTGTGAGACCTCCTCTAGACAATAAATAATTAAGACCTGGCTGGTTTGTTTGTGAGTGTAGTTCCATATTTCACCCAATGCTGTAATACTCTCTATAATAGGTGGTCATCCAAGCTTCTTATTAGCCACAAATTCTTCACAAAGATTACCCATTCAGCTTTTGGACTTCTCTAATTGTGGGCAGTTAGGTGACGCAGTAACTAGAACACTGGGCTTGGATTCAAATCTGGCCTCAGTCACCTGTGTGATCCTGGCCAAGTCACATACCTGTTTGCCTCAGTTTCCTCACCTGTAAAATGAGCTGGAGAAGGAAATATTTCATTATTTTTACCCAATTGGGGTCATGAACAGTCTCGCAGGACTAAACAAAAGAACAATTGTTAGGATGCTTTTCATTGTAAATTCCATTTCCTGGGCCTAATTTTTCCTCCTAGAGCTACACAGAAAAAAACTCATCCCCCTTCCACATGGCACTTCATTATATATTTGAAGATGATAATTATGTCCTTATTAGAACATTACTCACTGAAATACTCAAGGAGGATATATTTAAATAATGGTTTAAATAATAACTTAAATAATAATGGTTCTTATCTGATTGGTTCCAGGTAGATATATAAGAACAGTGGAAAGATTTGGAGAAGCAGGAATTTCTCTGAAGACTTTATTGTTTTCCTCCCTTGAGAGAAGCAGCCTTAATAGGTTTGACCAGTAAACTCCTTGGTTAATAGTAAGAACAACACAAATTAAAGATGATGACTAATATAGGTTCCACAATGCATATGATGAAACACTTCTTCCTCTCTAGTAGAAGAGAAGTACTAGAGGTATTAAATGTCATCTATATTGCAATTGTGATATCTATTGATTTTGTGTAAATGTTATTGTTTTTGTTATTGTTGTAGTTTTTTTCTGGGGTGATGGTGAGGCAATTGGGTTTAAATGACTTGCCCAGGCTCACACAGCTATTAAATGTCAAGTGTCTGAGGCTGCATTTAAATTCTTCCTGATTCCATGGCTGGTGCTCTATTTACTGTACTACCTAATTTCTCTTTATATAAATGATATTTAATGTAATAAAGGATTGTTCTTTATGGGGAAGAGAAAATATTAGGAAATATTTGTGATATAAAAACCAAACAATGTTACAAAACTTTTTTAAATAAGTAAAATATGGATATCTAAACAAAGTAGAATATATTAATTATACATAGTGTTAGTGCTAGAAGGAACCTTAGAAGTCGCCTCATTCAATCTTATCATTTTTTAGATATGAAAACTAAGGACCAAGTTGAAAAAGGTCACATGATGTGCTCAAGTAATTAGTGTCAAAGCTAGGTTTGAATACAAGCTCAATTTATTTCTTTCCACTATACTATGCTTCCATCTATATAAACCTACTACATTTAAATACTTAGAGGTCAGCAGTGATTTTGTCCCATTTGAACTTCTTCATATCCCCAGTCACTTAGACTATGCTTTGCTACATGCTTAATAACAGTTTCTAGATGATAATTAATCATGTTGCTGTTTGGATATTTAATGTCTCTTTATGATCCCACTTGGGATTTTCTTAGCGAGAATACTGGAGTAATTTGCCATTTCCTTCTCCCGCTCATTTTACAGTTGAGGAAACAAGCAAACATAGGAAAGTGACTTGCCCAGAGTCATACAACTAACAAGTATCTGAAGCCAGATTTGAACTTAGGAGGATGAGCCTTCCTGACATCAGTTCCAGTGCTTTATCTACAGAAACTTAATAATAACTCATAATAAATGTTTATTGATTGATTGACTAAGCAAGAGACATAAGATATTATATAGTTGATTAACAAAAGATCAAAATAAATAAGTAAAGGTTCAAAATAAATAAATAAATAATAAAAGATAAAAAAGCAAATAAAATGAATGAAATAAAAGAAAAGAAATAAAACAATGCAAATAAATCTGTATTTCACTATACAAGTTTTGGCAGAAGACACAAGAGGCTCCTGTCTGTCTTGACCCTCTATTTCCCAGTTTAGTTCTTGAATAGTTGATATGTTGCTTTTGTAGATGAAGAAAAAGAAACTAACTCGAGAGCCTACAATTTATCCAACCAGTTGCAAGGAATTGGTAGCAACATGAATAAGTTTGCAAGGGCAATAGCAAAAAAGAATGGGAGAGGGGGAGAAGAAAAACAAATATTTAACATCCTCACCAGGAAAACAAAAAGCATCAAAAATATCTTTGTGTTGAAGTTTGAAAGATAAAAAACCTGAAGAAGAGATGCAGAATATTAAAAAGAGATGTGCTTCTTTTATTGATGGTGGTGCATTTTGTATTCTTTCTTATTTTTTATCCTTTTTGATCTGATTTTTCTTGTGCAGCATGATAATTGTGGAAATATATATATAGGATTATTTGCACTCTAAGGGAGGGGATAGGAGGAAGGGAAGGAGAAAAAATTTGGAACACAAAGTTTTGCAAGGGTAAATGCTGAAAATTATTTATGCATATGATTTGAAAATAAAAAGCTTTTTTAAAAAGTCATGTTTTACTATGTTTGAGGTCAGGGTTTCTCAAGGGCCTCTGGAGCGGTCTGATTCAGTCAGTTTTAAAACAAAGCCAGAGATTTTGCTTATCATTTTTCCCTTTTTTGTTCTCTCTACCCAACCAGGTGTTTCAATGAAACCCATGAACAGGAGTCCAGTGGAATCCCAAGACAGGTACTATTTTCCCATTTTCAAATAGATATTTTCCTCTCAAATTGCATCCTTTCTGTCTCTACTTTTCTCTTGGTATATGTTTTCTGTGTTTTCTCTCACAAAACATTAGACCTATCTCCTCCAGAGTCTACATCTGCTCTGTTTGATTCTAGCATATGAGTGACTCCTAGAAATTCCAAAAGCTAAATTCCACCAGCAAAATCGTCATCTACTAGAACTAATCTGCTATCGCTGATGAACAATGTGAAAATGTATCTGAGCAAAATTTCTCCAAAGTGATCAATGTACTAGTTTAATTATGTACACTTAAAAAAATTTCTTTTTGCTTTCAAAGAAGAATATATGAGAATGCAAATTGTCAGATACATACTATCAAGGTGCAAGATTACCAGAGTTAAATTAAGTTATATGAGAAATATTTTTGCCTATGGAAGGAGTCTCAGTAACTATCCTTCGATGTTCTCATCTCTAAACTAAACAAGCCCAGTTCCTTCAACCATTCTTCTTTATGAGATGGTTTCTAAATCCTTAACCACAGTAATTTTTGATTTACATGGTTGTTTAAAATCTGCAATGCTTTCTTCACAACAGCTCTGTGAGGTAAATAGCCCAAATTTCCAGAAGACATTCAGTATTTCCTTACCACATAACAGGAAACAGCCTTTTTCAATTAAATAAGTGGAATTAGTTGCCTCTTTAAAACTCTTTCTCTTTCTGTCTCTCTGTGTCTGTCTATCTTCACCTCTGTCTCTCCATTTTGTTATATAGGGGGACTGAGCTAAATTAAGAACCTAATTCTTCTCTTTCCCACAGATGGAAAGACTTTAAAGGGGATTATGTCATCCAAGAGGTGGAAGTGAATGTATATTTGAAGTAAATATTCCTTTATAAAAACTGATCTGATTGTTAAGTAGTTAAATGTAACTGAAGTGCTTGGACCTCCTAAATTTGAGGAATATCACTGGTGGGTGTTGAGCCAACTGAAATTACTTTGTATTATCTCACATATACTTTTTTTTAAATAGCCTTTTATTTACAAGTTATACGTATGGGTAATTTTACAGCATTACAACTGCCAAACCTTTTGTTCCAATTTTTCCCCTCTTCCCCTCACCCCCTCCCCTAGATGGCAAGATGACCAGTAGATGTTAAATATATTAAAGTATAAATTCATATATACTTTGAACTGATTTCTGTACTTGTTTTATCTCCCTTCTCTCCCACTAGAATGTAAGCTACCTGGGACCAGCGACTCTCATTTTTGTCCTTATATCCCCAATGTCCCATGCAGGTAATAGGTACTTAGCAAATTTTTTGTTGAATTGAAAAAAGTTGTAAATGTAGGTCTTTTGACATCAAAGAGTCTAAGTGTTCTTGCCTATATATACTATAGTGACCAGTCTTATCAATTCCACAGGAATACCTTGCAATTTTCATCTTTACATGTTTACCACAAAATAATATAATGCTTTGGCTTTCATCTAATAAATTTTCATTGTTGCTTTACAGAACTGTACTTGTTTTGTTTGTTTTTGTTATGATATCTCATTGCTTATACACTGAATAATGCCTGTAGATTTTTTTACATGAATTGTTATTAAATAATTTATTCCTCAATCTATACTTCTGTAATAATTTTTTTTAAATTTCAGTATAAAATTATGATTTTTAATTTATTTTCTGTTAGTTTTAGTCAAGCAAGATCTTTCTGAACTGATTCATTAGTCAACCCCCCATATCGGCTATTTCTCCCAGCTTTCTATTGTTGTTATTCAGTCATAGCCAACTCTTCGTGACCCCTTTTGAAATTTCTTGGCAAAGATACTGGAGGGATTTACTATTTCCTTTTCCAGCTTATTTTACAGATGAGGCAACTGAGGCAAGCAGGGTTCACTTTCAACAATTGGAGAACATAATCCCTTTTAAAGTCCCTCCATCCCTGGGAAGGAGAAGGATTAGGTTCACAATTTAGCTCAGTTCCCATGTGTAATAAAACAGAGAGATAGAGTTTTAAAGAGGCAACCAGTTCCATTTAGTCAATTGAAAAAAAGCAATATATGTCTGAGACTGGATTTAAACTCGGAGAGATGAGTTTTCCTAACTCCAGGCCCAGCACTATATATCCACTATGTCACCTAGGAATTTGATAAGTATTTTCTCTGTTCCAAGTAGTTTATAAAAAATATGTGGTAGGTTAGAAAGAAGTATGGAGTCCTTAAACACCAGTCTCTAGATCTCCTGTTCAAAATCAGGAATAATTAATCATTTACCAGTTTTAAGTCCTAATCTAAAATGAATAAATTTACTACATTTTTCCCATTTCTCTCTGATCTCAGGTTCTTGATGTTCCCTCCTATCACTGGACTCTAACCTAAGGACAGGAATACTGTCTTTCACTTGTTTCTCAGAAGTCATTATGGCTGGAATTATGGAGATTATAGATTTAGAGCAAGAAAGAAAATTAGTGGCCACCAAATTCATCCCTTCTACTCCCTCAATCCCTCACCCCTATCTTGTTAAGAAAATGAGTTATTAAAAAATTAACTGACTTCCTCTGGATCACATGTCTAGCAAGAGACTGACCTGGGTTAGATCTAGCTTAGTGATGAGGGCGTGAGTCCAGTTTTGGTTTCTCAAACATACTGGCTGTGTGATCCTGGGATCCACTTAGATTGGGTTTTTACTATCAATATAAGTTATTAAACAATTGATTTTTCCCCCTAAAATGGCATTAATTTGTCCAATTCTTTTTAGCAATCTGCCTGTGCAGGAAGCATTATCTATAAGAATTTTATACTTTTGAGAAAGTCTTGAGGAAAAAAAAGTGAGTCCAAAATAAAAGGAATTTAAATTATTTCTTATTGTTTTTATACATCTAAGCTTAGGAGGAGTCAGGGAACGGGGCTGCTAGCTACAAAGCCTCAGGCAAGCTGCAGAATCAAACTTTGTGACTCAAACATCCCTTACTTCTAAAAAAGAACCAACAATACAGCAGCAACTACTTTCAATAAAAGCTATGTGCACGTTGTTCATGAAGGAATTTGAAATTGTCCTTTATGCCGTGTGTGGTCTTAATTATAAGTATAAATTATTATATTTTAATGGTCCAGGTTCTAGTATATTTTACATTTTTCTTGGCTCAGGTTGTAGGGACCAGGAGCTGTGAACTATATAGAACTTAAATGGAAAAATCACCCTTGAACTGCAGCATCTATAAAAGGTAGTTTTCTGGCAAGAGAGGTTAGGATGATTTCATAATTAATTTGTGAGTACAGCTTTCTCCTTCAGATGTGGAAGAACATTAGCAATGTGCCCTTTTGAGCAAGGAGATAGAAAAACCTTCTCCCCTGCCCACTTCCTGTCCTGGTTCTTCTCATTAACAAAATTCATATGGAATCACAGAATCATAGAAAAGGAAGTTTCACAGTGAGATAGTCCAAGTCCTCCTAGTGATAATTTTTTTTTGCATCATCCCTCACAAATTGTCATTTATTTTTAACCTGAACACTTCCAGTTGGAGGGAAAATTTATTATTTGGCAGCCATTCCATTTGAGGAAAATAGCTTTAATTGCTATAAAATTTTCCTTTTATTAAGTCAGGATATATAGATTCCCCATTAATACTAGTTCATAGGTTCATGGGATCCTATTCTTAGAGTTAGGACCAGCAGGTCTCTCAACTATAGCCTTCTCTTTTTACAGATGAAGATGCTGCAATCTAGAGATGTTAAATGATTTGTTCAATAACATAAGTTTGTCTCTAGCTCAACTTACTAGATCCCTCCTTCCTTGGATCTTTCATTTTAATTCAAGAAACATTTGTTAAGTACCTTCTATGTGCTTAGCACTGAGAACACAAGACTATAATGAAATGCTCTCTGACTCCAAACAGCTTTTTTTTTTTTTAACCACAGTTTGAATTGTCATGTGCATTAAATTAATTTTTTTCAAAAAAATTGATATCTTTTGTATTTATATAAACTACATTTCTCAGTAGAGCCCTCTTCCTTCCTTAGAAATGACTCGTATAATAAAGAATAAAAAAGAGGGAAAGGCAAAGTTTCAACAAAACTAATAGACACCATATTCCTCCATATTTCTCCATATTGCTCCTTAAAGCACAATAATGTTCCATAACATTCATCCACCACAATTTGTACAGCTATTCCCCCCAACTCATGGACATCTGCTTTGTTTATAATGCTTCAAAAAGTGTTACTATAATAATTTGGTGTATATATATATATATATGTATATATATTTTTCACTAAACCTCCTTGGGTCATCTAGGATCATCTAAGATCTCCGGATCAAAGGGTATGATGAATATTTTAGTCATTTTCTTGGCATAATTCCACATTGCTTTAGGAATGATTGGATAAATACAGTTCCACCAGCAGACAATTAGTGTGCATTTCTTTCTTTCTATAACCCCGCTAACAATGACTATTATCATTTTTGCTACTTTTCAGTATGTGAATTAAAATCTCAGAATTGTTTTGATAATTCTTATCATCATTGTTCATCTTTTTAATCTTTTTTGGGGGAACTGTGTGTTTCTGTCCTTTAACCACTTATCTTAAATATTTGTGCTACCCTATATTTGGAGTATTAAATCTTCATCAGAGATAATCTTGTTCAACAATATCTCTTTTTCTTTTTTTTAATAGTCAAGTGCAAATGTTATTTCCAAACATTTAATGACAAAATACATTTAATTAACCATTTCCCTTTTTAATTATATTGATTTAGTTTGAGTAAAAATTTCTCAAATTTATATTTTATAAATTATTTGATTTGTTTTTTAAAAATTATTATTTCTATCCCTTGTTTGGTTAAGAATTAACCAGTTAATGGGATGCATATGATTTGGTTCTTTTCTCAGTTTTTATTGCATGACTTTTAATATTCAAATAAAATATTTGTTTTGAACTTTTTGTGTTGTATGGTATAAGATGCTAGCCTGAACTTAATTTTGCCAGACTGCCTTCAGTTTTCTCAGTAGTTCTTGCCAGATAGGGAGTTTCTCCCCAAGAAATTGATTTTCTCAGGTTAGTCAAACCCTAACTTTATAATTTAACTTGTATTATGGTTATCTATATTTATGTTTAAATTAATTTTTCTAATGATATAGTATAGAATCTTTAATCACTGTATCCTGCCTCCATTGTCACTCACAAGAATCCCTGATTTAGCATTCCTAAGATAGATTCAACCATCTCATGAAGCCTTGTAGCTAGTGACAAAGATGCACATCCAAGTTTGTTTACCACTAGGTCCCTCCCTGGCCCCTCTCTGACTTCACCCTAACTCCTCCCTAACTCCCTAGATGCTTCCCTTACTTCCTTCCCCCTCTTCCTTCCAACTTAAAAAATCCATCTTCACCCAAAACACTTTGCTTATAAAATTTGATTTATTTGATTTAACTCATGAGCCATTTCGTGTGAATAAATGACATCCCTTGGACTTGACTCTTTTCAACAAGGAAATGATTCAGGCTAATTCCAATACACTGTGATGGAGAGAGCCATCTGCATCCAGAGAAAGGACTATGGGGGCTGAATGTGTATCATGACATAGTACTTTCACCTTTTTTGTTGTTGTTTGCTTGTTTTTTTCTTTCTCGGTTTTTTTCCCCTTTTGATTTGATTTTTCTTGTGTAGCATAATAAATGTGGAAATATGGGTAGAAGAACTGCACAAGTTTAACCTATATCGGATTATTTGTTGTTTAGGGGAAGGAGGGAAAAGAAGGGAAAAAAAATTGTAACATAAGATTTTGCAAGGATGCATCTTGAAAACTATCTTTGCATGAATTTTGAAAATAAAATCTATTATTAAAAATAAAATAAATTACATCCTTTGTGACTGTGATGTCTCCATTCTTCATATTTTGACCCACTCTTCCAACCCCCAGTATCTGGTACTTCTTCACCATTAAAATTGTAAACTTCTTTAGGCAAGGATTCTCTGCTGTGTTTAGGGTTTTTAATTTATCTCTGATTTCCTCAAAATTAACATACTAGCTCATAGTAAGGGCCTAAGAAAAGTGTGCTCACATGTTTAACCTATAATAGATTGCTTGCTGTCTTGGGAAGGGGAATTAGGGAGGAAGAAAAATTTGGAGCACAATTTTTGCAGAGGTGAATGTTGAAAACTTTTTTTTTTGCATGTATTTGGAAAAAATAAATAATACTGTGGAGAAAAGTGTACTAAACTGAATTTCAGAAACTGAAACTTAGGGTTCCAGTCTCAATTTGACTAAGTTTCAGTTTCCAAATACAATTCCATTTGGTGTGAAAAATCTTGCATTTTAAAAACCAAAAAAAATCCTCCCTTACAAATTATTTTGATGGCAGAATGATGATGATTATTATCATTATCATTTGATTTTCAGAACCTGATTGGTAGCAGATGTCCATATGACATAAAGCAGTATCCTTTGTCCAATCAGGAGTCCACTCTAGGGAATGAAGATTTCTCCCTATTTCTTTCTCTTTAGATCACATATACTATCCAAAAGGTCCTGAGTTTTCTGAAATATTTATAAAGAAGGTGAGATAGCCCAGATTTATTTTTAAACTATCAATATTTCTACTAATGATAATAGATTGTAAATCCTTGAGAACTGATTGAATCCTTGAAATTGAAATTGCTTCTTACTCATTTTAAGTCTTCTGAAACACTTAGCATTGTGCCTTTAGCTTAATAAGGACTGATTGAATGGATTTAAATTTGTTCAATAAGGGCTTATTGAATAGATTGAATCCATTGGCTGTGCTGCACAAGTGCATTTTTATGGGAAATCTATTAATATATCTTTTTTTTGATTTTCCTTCCTATTTCATCTATACTAGATTATCTGCTTTTAAAATCATAGTGTTTTCTGTCTATGGGAACCGCCCTCCTACTCAATATTATTTTATTAAATAAAGAACAGTTTTAAATGTTAAGTTAGCTCTCTCTCTTTTTTGGGCAAACTTTTTAATAACTGACATAAAAGTAGGTTATGTCCTACTTATGGAAGAGGAATTATACAAACTGAATAACACACAGGGAGCTGTGCTAAAGATGATAACCTAATTTACTTTGTTATGAATTGGGGGGGGGACATTAAGAACATGGAGACATCTTGTATTCAAGGTTTGAAATTTTTGAGGAGAGAGTGAAAATAATGATGAAAATTTATAAGAAATGAAATGTAAGGGAAAGAAAGAAAATGAGGTATTTCAGAAAATAAGCACTACAAGTTTGCAAATGAACTGAAGTATTTAATAGGAATCAGTACCTGTGGTACTCAGTAGACAGTTCCACCTTGATGGATTTTAAAAAATTATTTATTTAATTTTTAATTTATGAAATAAATTAATCATTTCCATAACATAGAATAGAAAAGATGATTACACATAAAACAATTATGTACAACTTGCTATTACTTTTAAGTATATCATAAAGTTATCATGTAAAATTATTTTTTTCCTTCTGCTCACCATCCTAGCATCAGATCCAAATATATGTATATGCATATACATATCCATAGATATGTAAAATCATTCTATACATATTTCTATTGGTCAGTCTTTTCTCTGGATACAGAGAGCATCTTCCTTCATATGTCCTTTGCAGTTAATATGGGTGTTTATAACGGTAAAAATGATTTAGTTTCTCAAAGCTGTTCTTAAAGCAATATTGCTGTCACTGAATACAATGCTCTCTTGGATAGGGATTTAATTTCATGATCTGATATCCTATTTTGTGTCCTCTCTGAGCCCATGGTTTTGATCCCTGATGCAAAACATAACTAGAAATCTTAGCAACCTCTTATCTTCTTACTTTTCTCATTTTCTCTGAACTTTGGTGAATTTCAGAATTTAATTTGAAATTGATCCTTGAGAAGAGCTAAAGGCTGCATCTCTTTTCATGGGAGAGATGGAGGTCTACGTTGCAAATACTGTCATGTACCCCCAATTCCTATTAACTTCAGCTTTACCGATTATTATTTTTTTGCTCCTCACATCAGCCCTGGGAGGTAGGTGTTGTTATTCCTATTTTTGTGAGATAAAACTGATGCAAACAGGGTTAAGTGACTTGCACAGGGTCATATAGGTAGGAAGTTTCTGAGGCAGATTTGAACTTAAATCTTCCTGACTCCAAGCCTTGTGCTCTATTCACTATATCACCTAGATGCCTTTTCTCAGTCTCACATAGTGCTTGATATATTCAGTGCTTAATAAGTGCTTTTTCATTCATTCATTCATTCCTCTGAATTTTCCTATACAACATTTCTTAAACTATAGGGTCACATAATAGAATGTAGGGGTTGTAAAATTATGATTTATTATCAATGAATTATCAATATCAATATCAATCAAAATTATCAATCTGGTTTCTACACCTAGTTTATATACATATATATCAAAGGTCATGTAAAAACTTCTTGGGCAAAAAGGGGTTGCCAATGGAAAAAAGTTTAAGAAGTCTTGTCCCATGGCATGGCGTTACTGCTTCCTAATACTGTCCCATGTTAGTTACTAGCATACATATCCTATATTCCTTTCTAGACTCTAAGCTCTTGGAGAACAGAGTATTATTCACTTTGTATCCCCCTATAATGTCACAGGACTCAGGGCACACAATACAGTGCCATGCGATGGGGTTCTTGCCAGCCAGCCCTGAGACTTGGCTCACTGATGCCAAGTTTTGGAATTTTTTTTCTGCCTTTCCTGATCCTTGTATTTTCCTGCCAACTGACTTAGAGAGGACAAAACCACTTTCTTTCTCTTTTGAAAATAACCCACAACTGACTTTCACTGCTTCTTATATAGTTTTTCTCCCTTATTATCTTTGTAGCTTAAAAACTTTGTAGATGATTAAGATCATAATAAAAAATTAATTTACAAAGTCCACAATCTCTCTTACATTTTTAACAGTTTGCTGTCATAAAACAACAGGGAACTATATAGAAGAAATTATATAAGAACCAGGTAAAGGAATAGTTTGAGTTGTTAGTCCATGAACTTGTCTTATATGTTAACCCTAGAGAACTATATCTTTTTAGCTCTCTCTTTCTGTGGGAGAATCAGGGAAGTAATGTGGAAAGAATCAGGAGTGATTTGGATTTGAATTTATCCTATGATACTTACTATTTGTGTGACTATGGGCAAGTCACTTTATTGGATTAAATCTCAATTTCTTTCTAGAAAAAATGGGGATAACAAAAAATAAAATAATTAGTATATGTAAATATAAAAATAGAATTAAAATATAAATAATAAATTTTAATTTTAAAATGGCTCTTTCCTGATAACACTGTATCTCTGATCATCCTTTCCAGTACCGGTTATTTTTTCCACTAATATCCCCTGATTCTAACTGGTCAGATTATTCCTTGCTCTCCATTGCTATTTTTCTACTTTTTGTCTTCTACCATCATTTAGTCACTTCTCCTTTAAGGATACTTGAATCTAAAGTTATCACTTATTCTGGGTGTTGTTATTTTTTTTTTATTTTTTTATTTTTTATTTAATAGCCTTTTATTTACAGGATATATACATGGGTAACTTTACAGCATTAACAATTGCCAAACCTCTTGTTCCAATTTTTCACCCCTTACCCCCCCCCCTCCCCTAGATGGCAGGATGACCAGTAGATGTTAAATATATTAAAATATAACTTAGATGGTGTTGTTATTTTTGTATCACAAATGGCATTTTCCCTCCTTTCTTAATTAGTTAAGAACCATGCTCAGAGTTTTTCTCTCTACTCCAACTTCTTCCTTTATTCTAAAGGTCTTTAGCATACATGTTGATGCCTTCAGATACTGTAATTTTCCAATTGCTCAGTCTATTAACTATTTAGTATTTAACTATTCTCCACCTGCTCCTTCATTCTATTTCAGTTATGTACAGAAATAGTCATACCCTTGATATTGCTATTATACACAAGTATTCCTTTCCGCTTTTGAGAATTCTGAATTTCCTTTATCTGATCATGATCTCTTATCTTTCCATTTCTACTTATGCCCCAATTTTCCAAAACTTACTTTTCATCCTCACCACAATCTCCAATCTTTCTATCTTTCAGGGGCATCCCAGGCTATCATCCATTTTTTTTGTCTGTGTTTTCTTCCCTTCATATCTTGATCTCCTGGTGAATCAGATCAATTCTTCACTACCATTCACTCTTGAATCCCTTGATCCTTTATCCTATAGATAATCACATCTTGTCCAATTCTAACCTTGGATGATTTCCACCATCTTCTTCCTTTACTCCTACTTGTGTTCAGTGGACCTGGAGGAAATCACTAAATTATGTTGAGTGGGTGTACTACAAATTTAAGCTAGCCAACTTCAAATGGGTCTCCACAATACCAAGATAATCCTATTACTCTTCCTAATTTATTCTTGATCCTACTCACTATGGCAAGGGTTGCAAAATTTTCTTTTGTTTTTTAAGCTTCCTATGCCTTTCCCCTCACACTTTTTTCTGGAGATCTTATTTCTTTCATTTGGTGATTTCATCAGTTCCCAGGTTATCAGTAATTATCTTAATGAAAAGGATTCCCAGATCTATTTCTCTGATCCTAATCTATTAGATAGTTTGAACTGTAGGCATCTCAAAGTCAGTATGTCCAAATTAGATCTTAAGGATCTTTCCCCCAAAACTTTCTCTGCTATTCAACTTACCTTATCACTATCAAGAGTCCCAATATCTTTGCAGTTACCCAAGTCAGAACCTTTGTATCACCTTGGACTCATCTACACTTCCCCTCAGTTGCCCAATTTTAAAATGTTTTTCTCCATGGCATCTAAGGTACAGATTTGCTTCTCTCTACTAAAGTGACTGCCTTCCTACTTCAGGCCTTCATTGTTTCTCACCTGGATAATTAAAACTGACTTCTAATTGTTCTCTCTGCCTCCTGTGTCTTTCCCTCCCACCCACCCCCCACTCCATCCTATCCTCCACCCGGATGCCAAAATGATTTTCCTAAAAGATAGATCTAACTATGTCACTTCCCTATTCAATATTCCAGTGTCTGGCTGACTTTACCTTCAGGATTAAAAATAAATTCATTTGTTTAGCTTAAAGTTCTTCACAACTTGACAATTTTCTTACTGCCTTCGACATGGTCCAGCTACATTTGCCTACTTTTTGTTTCTAGCACAAGATACTGCATCTCTCATCTTTGTGTCTTTGTTCTGTCTCTTCTTCATTCTTAGAATGTTTCCTCCCACTCAATCCCAAACTCTGATTTTTAGAATCCTTGGCTTCCTTTCAGACTCAATTCAAGCTACTTCCAGAAGGCTTTTCCGGGCTTCCCTCTGGCTTCCATCTCCTCTAAGGTTGTCATCCACTGATTCTGTATGTACCTGTATGCTCTGATTTATTTATGTTATCTTCCCCATTAAAATATCAGTTCCTCAACAAGGGGAGGGATTGCTTTTTGCTATTTCTTTCTATCTTTATAACTTGACAGAGAGTAAATGCTTATTAATGGTTGTTGATTATTGCTTGACTCAACTTAAGAGGTATCAAGACACAAAAACCATGCCTAGAAACACAGCTCTGAATTATGAAATCTAGATCCAAGTTCTATTCCTGACACACCTACTGGCTACATGACCCTAGAATAGCCATTCCATTACTTGGTTTTTCCCCAGGCAACTTTCTAAGGCTAAATTGCAGATCAGTCACTGATTAGTACTAACTCTAGGAAATTTCCATGCTGGGAATTCTCTTTTATTACTCTTATTATTTATTACTCTGTTATTATTTTTCAGTTATGTACAAATCTTTGTGACTCTTTTTTAGGGTTTTCTTGGCAAATATACTGGAGTGGTTTGCCAATTCCTTCTCCAGAGCACTTTACAGATAAAGAAACTAAGGTAAACACAGTTAAGTGACTTGTCCACACTGCTAAAAAAGCATCTGAAGTCAGATTTGAACTCAGGAGATGAGCCTTTCTGATTCCAGCTAACTCTATCTGCCCTTGGGAATTAATTACCCACATAGGTGAAATCACAAGGCCAGTCCAAAATAAATAACAGTTCCTTCACAGGGTTGTTGTGAATATCAAATGGGAAAGTTTAATGTAAAATATGATGCAAATGTCGATTATTCTTCTTAACTAGCCACTTTCTGCTCCAAGGTTAAATTTGTTCTAGATTACTATTGGGTAATCTAATAACCTTATTATTCAGTCTACCACAGCTGTTGGATGACTCAGCCTTATTGAAACTAGGATTCAGGAGGAGGACTCTAGACCTTTGAGGCAGGTACATATGTCATGAGATTCCTCCAGTTCAGTTTTTCTTCTTGAGCTTCAGGTCTATGTTTCCTTTTGTTCTCAATATATTGTCCACAGCCCTGGAGACACCTCTTGGCAAGAAAGACAAGAAAGCCTTATCCCCTCCTCACTTCTCACATGAGAAGTCCCCTTCTGGGGACTGAAGTACTCTAGTGATTTTACTCTTTCTCTTTCATTCTCTATCCATACCCTCAAGCCCTTTAGAAGTTTACTTGAAACAAACAAACAAACAAAAAAACAAAAGGGGAACAAACTTGAGGACAAGGACAATTTGAGTTTTATCTTTGTCATTTCTAGCATTGTTCCTGCTATATATTAAATGCTTATGACAATAACTGTTAGTTTGATCATAGATGATAATAATTTGATAATAGCTGTCTCTGACTTAGTAATTTCCTCTTCCATCAGTTTTCTTAAGCTAGTACTGAATGCTAAACATACATGACTTCTTCACTAAGTCCAACCTTCCTTGCTCCACCTTCCATTCCCAACATTAAGGTTACTTCTCAATCCAAATGTCAACTCAAACTATAACCCTGTATGGGTATTTGACCAATGACTCCCCCCCCACCTTTTCTTTGCCTGAGATGAGCAGTCAGACTAGAACTACTGAATGAGAACATTTTTACCTTCTCTCACCCTTCAATTCTCTGCTCTACCCTGGAGGTATAGAGCTTTTGTGTCTTATACTTATCCCCTAACTCCCACCCCTGGAAGACTGAGTCTTCTAACTTAAAAAGCCCTTTAATAGGCATTATATCAATACATATCCCTACACTGTTGCCCACATATGGACAAGGATAAGCTATCCCTCACAAACTTATAGTTCCCTAATGGCTACCATTGTTCCCACTTAATATAGTTAGTAAGTGGGGGAAATAAATGGATGAATGGATAAAAGAATGAATAGAAGAATGACTGTATGAATTCTCCTGGATGGATAGAAGTTCTACCAAAAAAAGAGGAAATATTCTATCCTGAAGCAAGAGGACCATACACATAGCTCTCTGTGGTAAGTTATGGAGCTATATGAGTTAAATCTGAAGATTTTACTGATTTGCTCATTCAAAAGCAGCAATCTGTCTTGGAAGGTTTATAGCTATCTCCCCCAACTTCTTGCTTAAGGCATTATAGATTTGATAGAGATGTGTGTTCTTTGGGAGAACCAACCTCAAAATCTGAAATAGTTTTAGAAAGAAATGTATTAGGTCACTTGGTAGAGGAGAACAAATCAAAAAGGAGATGTGGCTCTGGAAGGTTTATATTGTATAGGATTTAGACAAGGTACCCACATACAAACCACAGGTACACAATTAAGCACTTTTTACCAAGTTGAAAGCAAGGTAGATTGAGATGGATATTAGTAAATGTAAACATTCAAAAAATTTGGGTGAAGCCAAAATAAAACTCAAAATACAAGTTTGAGAGAACCCAAAACAAGACCTGGGCATGAAGACCCTAAAAAGGATTTGGGGTCAATCCAGCACCTAGGGAAACCCCAAAATTCCTTGTAGCCTCTCCAGCATTCCTTGAGAGTTCCTGAAGGCAGGTCAACATTCTGAGTGCAAACAATATCTCATCACATAAAATTATATTCAAATAACATTAATAAGTGATATATACCTATCCACAATGAATGACCTACTATAGACGCTAAAGCTTCACCTTTTCTACTTCTACATGAATATACGTAGTTGACAGTCTCGGCATTCTCTTGGCTAGACAGACATGACACCTTGGCTACACTAGCTTGATAATAGTTGTAGACTTTATAGGGAAGGTCTTCTCAATCCTTCTAGGAGGCATTACAGGAATTCTCTTGGAACTGAAGGAGAGAATTGAGCCTAAGAATCATAAATAAAAAACATCACATTTCATTAAGCATGTAAATGTTTCTCATTAATACAGAAGGTTGAGAGCTGTATTTGAGTCTGATTTTGATTTTAATTGTCATAATAAATGATAAAATGGGAAATTGGAAAGCTTCTCTTTTTAACCTTGCTGCATCAACATCAAATAAAGAAATAAGTGCTATAAATAATGATAATAGGCATGTAAAGCATACATTTATTCATAATTATGTTTCTGTCCCACACAATTATTTATAATTATGTATAACACCTGCGGGCATCTCACTCTCATGTGTGGGGCCCCCAGAAAATCTTTCTCAGCTTCAGAGTACTTTGTCATAAATATTTGCTTGAAAGGGAAAGCTCACAATCCCTTTCTTTGCACCCTTCACTCCCACTGATTTCTTTATTTTTAATTAGTCAGAAAACATAATTAATTCAAAGAAAAGATTTAAAGCAAGAGCATAATTATAAAAATAGTCATAGAATTTTTTTGATAGCTTTATGGTGTACTCTCTCACAAATATATACATTCTTACTGGAAAGAGTGAACATATTTGGGGAACACAAATGGAAAGATACAGACATAGGGAAAATGTGTGGTTAAGTATACATAAACAAAAATTATTTATACCATTGGTGTTGCAGAGATCACAGTATCTTCTGCTGATATTGCATTCCTTGTTGGGCCAAGTCTGTTAAATGTGGCATATAGGGGAAAAAATGCCAACGAAGGTAGCCTAGCTATACCAGACCTAAAATTATATTATAAAGCAGCAGTCATCAAAACCATTTGGTATTGACTAAGAAAAAGAGTAGTCGATCAGTGGAATAAGTTAGATTTAAGGACAAAAATAGTCATTAACTATAGCAATCTAGTGTTTGATAAAGCCGAAGACTCCAGCTTTTGGAACAAGAATTCACTATTTGACAAAAACTTCTGGGAAAATTGGAAACTAGTATGTCAGAAACTAAGCATTGACCCACCCCTAACATTGTATACCAAAATAAGGTTGAAATGGGTTCATGATTTAGACATAAAAAGTGATATTATAAACAACAAACGACAGTTTGTCTCTCAAATCTGTAGAGAAGGAAGGAATTTGTGTCCAAAGAAGATCTAGAGATCATTATTGATCACAAAATAGATAATTTTGATTATATTAAATTAAAAAGTTTTTTGTACAAATAAAACTAAAGCAGACAAGATTAGAAGGGAAACAATAAACTGGGAAAACATATTTACATTAATCTGATAAAGGCCTCATTTCTAAAACATATAGAGAATTGACTCAAATTAATAAGAATTCAAGCCATTCTCCAATTGATAAATGGTCAAAGGATATGAACAGACAATTTTTAGATAAAGAAATTGAAACCATTTCTAGTCATATGGAAAGGTGCTCTAAATCACTATTGATCAGAGAAATGCAGATTAAGAGAACCCTGAGGTACCAGTACACACCTCTCAGATTGACTAAGATGACAGGAGAAAAAGATAATGATGAATGTGAGGGGATGTGGCAAAACTGGGACACTGATACATTGTGGAGTTGTGAACAGATCCAGCCATTCTGGAGAGCAATTTGGAACTCTGCTCAAAAAGTTATCAAACTGTGCATACCCTTTGATCGATCAGTGTTACTACTGGGCCTACATGTATCCCAAAGAGATACTAAAGAAGGAAAAGGGACCCACATGTGCCAAAATGTTTGTGGCAGCCCTTTTTTGTAGTGGCTAGAAATTGGAGACTGAGTGGATGCTCATCAACTGGAGAATGGCTGAATAAATTATGGTATGTGAATGTTGTGGAATATTATGGTTCTGTAAGAAATGACCAGCAGGAGGATTTCAGAGAGGCCTGGAGAGACATGAAGTGATGTAATGTGAAATGAGCAGAACCAGGAGATCATTATATATGGCAACAGCAAGATTATGCAACGATCAATTCTTATGGATGTGGCTCTTCTCAACAATGAGATGATTCAGGCCAGTTCCAATGATTCTGTGATGATGAGAGCCATCTGCACTCAGAGAGAGAACAGTGGGAACTGAATGTGGATTCCCACATAGAATTTTCACTTTTTGTTATTGTTTGCTTGCATTTTATTTTATTTTTTATCTAATTTTTCTTGTGCAGCAAGATAATTGTAAAAATACGTGTGCCTATATTCAATTTAACATATATCTTTACCATATTTAACATATATTGGATTACTTGTCATCTAGGTGAGGGGGTGGGGGGAAAGAGAGAAAAATTCGAACACAAGGTTTTGCAAGAGTTAATGTTGAAAAATTATCCATGCATACATTTTGAAAATTAAAAGCTTTAATAAAAAAATAAATGTTAAAAATGTGGCATATAGGGTGTATTGTATAGTCAGTGGTCTCTTGACTGATACTAGACTTTGATTCTTTGAGCATGAGAATACGGAATTTTTCTTTTGTTGACTATTTCTCATTTTCTGCTGGACTCTTCAATAATACCTGCTGGCAATCTTAACTCCTATTTGCTATAATATGGTGAGTAGAAATACTCTCCTTAATAAAGGCAGCCTAATGGCTATACACACCACCATACCTAGCTAAAATGAATGCAGAACAAAAGCCAAAGGAGAGTATCAGACTAAGATTAAATTTTTTTTCCTTTTAATTCCCTGTGGCTAAAGTTGAATCAAAGTCCTTCTCAGTAGACAACTATTTGATTTAAGATTAGAAATTTCAGAATACCATCTGGATTGGTATGCAAGTGAATTTGAGACAGGTTAAAAGCTAAATGAAAAAAGTAACATTACTCTTTTTTACTCACCTGGTTCCCTTTCCTGACTTTATTATCTATAAGAAATCAGCAACACATTTTCTAGGTTTTAAATTACTCTATATATGACTTAGATTTAAGGAATTCTTTTATTTGAGAATCTATAAGGGCTTTATATAATAGAAAGCAATTACACTATTGGCCAAAATGCTCCCCTTAGATATCTGAAAATCTATCCTAAATCACCCCTTAAGAAGGAAGTACAATTGCCCCCACTTTTTTTGGACTTCCATAACGTTATTCTCCTTAACAAAATAAAATAATAAAGAATGGGAAATAAATTTCTGAGCTCCAATAGGCAAGGGTCATAGCTTGTCCTTTTCAAATATTCCCTAGTTAATTGCTACTACTATTATTAATGTGAATTTTCATTTTGTCCCTATTATGAGGAATAATACTAAAACAAGTTTGTCCTCTTCAATTATAATCACACTCCAAAGAAGGTAAATTCCCTAGGACTGTCTTATTAGCATATTTAAGATAGACTCAGTTGTTTCATTGTGTAGCCGGTCACTCATGTTGTAACTACTCAATAGACTGAAGAACATTTGAATTTTTTCTTGACTAAGCCCCTTCCTGGACCCTCCCTAGTTTTTCCCTAACTCCTCCCTAATTCCTCCCAAACCCCCTAGACCCCACCCTTACTTCCCCCCACCTTTGTAAGGAATTTCAACCAAAGCGTGACTCAAAAATCATTTTTAGATTTTGTCCATGACTTTTTCATGTTGATAAAAAGCCATCTTCTGGCTTCAGAAATGCCTTTGTGAGTTTTTCACCTTCTGAACAGCTCTCCCACTCTTCATTACCACCAAAAGTGTTTCATGTCAAAGCTGAGGTAATCAGAAATGTCTCCTTTCAAGTACAGCCCCAAATATTTTTTCAAAAACTCTCCCATATCAGGATATTCTGTTCTTATGTTACATCAGCATTGCATGTTCAGGGCTAGACAGACAGGAATTATTAAGTCTATGATATCATTAGTATAGGAAACAGCCGAATGAGGAAATTTCCTCTGCCAGTAAAGGATAGAATCTTTTCAACAACTTATAACCTAAAGAGAATTGCCTAGATCTTTGAGAGACTAAATAATGATTTGCCCAACATTACATAGTTCACACTTGTAATATGTAGGAATCCAACCCAATTCTTCCAATCAACTATACCAAGGTTTTTATCTCAGGGCTATAGGTCAATATTCCCAAGAATTTTAGACCCCTTAGAACTGCTATGTATGGAAAAACACCAGAAAAGGCCTACATGACTCACTTCAAATAGATGCACTGTTTCTCACACCATATATCCCCTATTCCAGTTGAATGTTTTCAGAAAGGTGGGGCAGTTGGAGAGTTCCATTAGGACTGGTAGATGGAGCATCATTTACCCCTTTTTTCTGTATTGAAAAGAAAATGGGATGGGGGAAACATTAATCAAAAGCTAGAAAACTACAAAGCAAACTATTACACTTAGTTTGAGGGTTTGCTTTGCTGTTTTTGAAAGATAGAAATGAAAATGATTCAACAAATCTTTTTTTTTCATTTTTAAATTTTTATTTAATAGCTTTTTATTTACTGGTTATATGCATGGGTAACTTTACAGCATTAACAATTGCCAAACCTCTTGTTCCAATTTTTCACCTCTTACCCACCCCCTCCCCCAGATGGCAGGATGACCAGTACATGTTAAATATATTAAAATAGAAATTAGATACACAATAAGTATACATGATCAAGCCGTTATTTTGCTGTAGAAAAAGAATCAGACTCTGAAATATTGTACAATTAGTCTGTGAAGGAAATCCAAAATGCAGGTGTGCATAAATATAGGGATTGGGAATTCAATGTAATGGTTTTTAGTCATCTCCCAGAGTTCTTTCTCTAGGCGTAGCTGGTTCAGTTCATTACTGCTCCATTGGAAATGATTTGGTTGATCTCATTGCTGAGGATGGCCAGGTCCATCAGAACTGGTCATCATATAGTCTTGTTGGGTTCAACAAATCTAATGTTTAAATCTAGAACAAGAACACAAATCTCTCCCAAGAGAATAAGTTATTAAAAAAAAAAAGTGTAATGCTTCAATTCCAGATTATTATTGATAAAAAAGGAGGAAGGAGGAAGGGTTGGGAAAGGGAGAAAAAGGGGAGGAGAGTAAGAAGGTGAGTAAGAGAGATAAGAAGGAGGAGAAGAAGGAGGAGGAAGAAGAGGAGGAGGAAAAAAGAAGGAGGAGGAGGGTAAGAAGGAGGAGGAGAATGAGGGGAGAGAGAGAGAGAGAGAGAGAGTGAGTGAGAGCGCTATACTGGGGGGAGGACTATCAGAAAATGTGAATTATATTCCAGATTAAACCACTATGTAATCTTAGATATATCATACATATAACCTCCCTGGCCTCAGCTCTCTCATACATTAAATAAAGAATATGGACAATTTTAGTACCATATTAAATGATCAAGGGTAGCCCAGGTAAGCAGCGTCAAATACGCACCAGTCATTCAGTCAACAAACATTTATTAAATGCTTATATACACTAAGTATTGTTTTAAGCACTGGAATTATATTTTAAATAAACTTTGTTATTTATGATGTAAAAGTAATACTGGATGTAAGTAATAAAGACAGATTCCATTGAGTAGGGAGATGAATTAGTTATCAATTTCTACCATACTAAAAGAGTGTCTTTGTTAATTTTTTGTGTGACCTTTAAACTTCAGTGTCCTAACAAAAAGGGCTAGTGGGCACCCTCCCTCCTTCCATCCCTATTAATCTATAAGGTTCTGTCCATTTAAAAATTTCTATTAATTGTATACCACACATATAGAAAGGGAGACGGGGATTCAGTTGCCTCTGAGAAGAGTGTTCTTGAGTTACTGAAATTCAGTGATGTTACTTTTCACTTGGGTGACTAGGTGGCACAATGCTGGACCTGAAATCGGGAAAACTAATCTTTATTAATATTTGTTAGTTCAAATCCAGCTTTAGATACTTATTAGTTGTATCACCCTGTGTCAATCACTTAACCCTGTTTGCTTCAGTTCCTTATCTGTGAAATAGTGTGGAGAAAGAAATGGCAAACCCATTTAGTACCTTTACCAAAAAACAAACTTCCAAACAGGATTATTAAGCGTCAGACTTGATTGAAACATTGAACAAACTCTTCACCTAGATGCTGAGCTTTTGAGTACTTATTATCTATAATTACTTTCCAAAGATTATGTTTCTTGGTTCTAAATAATGCTCATGTATCATACAAGTTAGATCCTTGAGGTACAGTCGTTTTTTTTTTTTTAACTGAAATGTTAATTAACCAGCCTTCAAAGCTTTTTAAATCTTAAACTTTTAAAATTCTCATAGACAAAACAGGAAAAATTATTTTCTGATTTACAATGGCAATGAACAGAACAATGCCTCTTCATACACTCAGGGAAACAAGTCAGGGACCAGACTTGGTCAGGGCTGGAGATGGTTTAAGTATTTTCAAGATAGTGGGGGAATGGCGCAATGGGAGAGGAGGGCAGTGTTAACAGGACTTCAGGCTCAGTATAAATCCTTTATGAGTCAGTCTTCCAAAATGTGAGAATGTGAGAATTAATACACAGGAGTGTCATCTAGACATGTATCTCTGTTCTACTAAGTGCTATTTTATTTCCTGAATTTAGTTCATTCAATCACAAAACAGTTACCCCTTTCAAGCCAATAAAGTATTTACCAACCATTTCCAAAGATTTATTTTTTACTAAGATTTTCTCAGAGAATAAGGTTCCCAGGAAACATTCTATATTAATATAGATTACAACTATTACTCAATTTATTATCCTAGAGAATTGCTTGGGAGCACCAAGAGATTAAATGACTTTTGGGGTCACAGTTAATGTAAATCAGAGGTGGCTCTTAATAGTAATAATTGTAGAGAGCATCTATGTTTATAAAACATTTTACACATGTTATCTCATGTACACAATACATCTCAATATACAATGTATCTCATTATTTTCCTGATTCTCAGGAGTTAGCTGCTATTATTATCATTCCAATTTTACAAATGAGGAAACTGAGGCTGAAAGAGGTTCAGTGAGTTAGCAGGATGATACAGTTACACTGTATCAAGATGAAGCAACATCAAACTTGGTCTTCCTATCCAATGTTCTATTCCACTGTCTCACCTAGCGGACTCTAGAACCCCTCTCTTCCAGATTCCAAGGGTAAGTTCCAATCTTCTAACCCCATGAAGAAAATAGTCCATTGGTATGTGCTCTTTTTGAAAACAAAGGACAAACAATAGTTTTTTTTTCTCCTGCAACATAAAAAAGGAAATAAGCATTTATTTAGCTCCTACTATGTGCCAGACACTGTGCTAAGTGAATTACAAATATTACCTCATTTGATCCTCACAACAGCCCTGGGATATTGGTGCTATTATTGTCCCCATTTTACAAATGAGGAATATGAGGCAGAAGTTAGGTGACTTGCCCAGGATCACACAGCTAACGTACCATATTTAAACTCAGTTCTCCCAGTGTGCCCTCTAAGTACAGGAATTGCTTATTACTACTTCAGGCTCTGAGTAGGCTGTGTTATAAAACCATCCTTTTTTAGCTTTGGAACTAGACTATTATTTGCATATGCTAATGACTGTCATTATGTGGTATTTGTACACTCAGGGCAATGCCATTGCTGTGGCTGAAATGTCAATCACTTTCATTAGAAAGCCTTCAGGCCTTAATTTTCAACTTGTAAACACTTAAATACATTTGATGGTTGAAAGCTAGAGATCATAAACCAGACACTAGCTACTGGCTTTTTCTTGCCATTATTTGAAACATTTTCCCTTTAAAAAAAATAAGTGATGAAGGGATATTTGAGTCTGTCTTCAACATAGTAGGCACTTTCTCCTCCGGATCATGATCACAGGCACGATATTAGTAGCGTTGATTCTTTGGTGACATGAGTGGGAAGTTCCAAAGGAACTCCATGGAGGGAGAAAGACAGAGAGAGAGAGAGAGAGAGAGAGAGAGAGAGAGAGAGAGAGAGAGAGAGAGAGAGAGAAAGAGAGAGAGAGAGAGAGGAGACAGACAGAGAGTTAGAGAGACAGAGACAGAGAAAGACAGAAAGAGACAGAGAAAGAGATAGAGAGACAGAGCAGAGACAGAAAGAGACAGAGAGAGACAGAGACAGAGACAGACAGACAGACAGACAGAGAGAGACAGAAAGGCAGAGAGAAAGAGACAGAGAAAGAGAGATAGAGAGACAGAGAGAAAGAGAGACAGAAAGACAGAAAAAAGACAGAGAGAGACAGAGACAGAGACAGAGAGAGACAGAAAGGCAGAGAGAAAAAGACAGAGATAGAGAGACAGAGACAGAGAGGCAGAGAGACAGAGATAGAGAGACAGAGAGAAAGAGTGACAGAAAAAAAGACAGAGACAGAGAGACACCCACATACAGAGAAAGAGAGAGAGAGAGAGACAGAGATAATAGGAGACAAAAACGGAGAGACAGAGAAGCAGGGAGGCAGGGACAGAGAAACAAAGAGACAGAGATAGAGAGAGAGGCAAAGACAGATATATATAGAAAGACAGACAGAGAGACATAGAGGCAGAGAAACAGAAATAGAGGAGGGAGACAGAGAGGGAAGGGAAGAGAAAGAAAAAGAAGGGAAGAGAAAGAAAAAGAAGGGAAGAGAAAAAGAGAATAGGATAGAAAAGGACAAAGAAGGGGAAAGGAAGGGAAGGGATAAGAGAAAGAGAGAGAATGAAGATCAATTGATAAAGTAACATTATTCCAATTATAGTAGCAGTTGTGATGTGGCAGAGAAAACCCATGAATCAAAGGATAACCTTTTGGAAATTAAGTTGTGGTTCAACAACTGGCCAGTTGCTGATTGCCAAGAGCTGAATTCATCTGCTTGCTGCTTTCTGCAGACTCCTTTCTGGGCACAGTTTGTACCAGAGTCTGGTGACCGAGAATCTGGCATACATATTTAATTTTAGTGGCAGTATTTCAAAAAGTTGATGATGGAAGTAGCAGGAAAATTCAGAATCTTTCCTGGCCTTTAGAGAGCAAACTGGGAGCATTGCCTCTGAACTGTGCAATCTAAAAAATACTATTGATTTGAAGGAGAATGGGATAGCTAGGTTAAGATGTGTTAATAATCTACAACTAGGGTTTTTTCATACATGATATGTGATCCATGTCTCAAAATATTTTTGTATAACTTCCCTGAAATTTCTTTTTAGCTATTTTCCCGAAGCGGGATTCTATTTCTTGGAATAATGTCATTTATTAAAGGTATAGGTCAGATAAATCAATCAACAAATAAGCATTAATTAAAAATTTTGTATGTGGTAGCTAAATGCTGGAGATACAAAGGAAAACAATGAAGTATTGCCTGCTCTTAAATAGTATATATTCTTTATAGTGCTGCCCCTAAAAAAGCAAGATTTTTTTTTTTAAATCTGTAAATATAGCTCAATCAAGTTTATCATTATTGGCTTGCTATAATAGTTTGTACCATAATAAGGTTAAACACATTGTTACCATTTTACTAAAACACAGCTCTGGTTATATTACTCTCCTACTCATGAACTTTCAATAATTTAAATTTAAATATATTTAAAAGAATTTTGTTTAACTTATATTGTATTATTTGCTGCCTAGGGGAGGGGACCACTGAGGAGGGAAGGAGAAAAGGAGAAAAATTTGGAACACAAGGTTTTTGCAGGCATGAATGTTGAAAATTACCCCTTTGCATGTATTTTGAAAAATAAAAAGCTATTATAATTTTTTTTAAATTATCAATAGTTTCCCACTGCCAACAGAATCAAGTTGGAATTTCTCAGCATCTTAGACTCTTCTCAATGTCCTCAATTTAACTCTCCAGATTTTCTAAATCCACTATTCTTTTATATATACTCTATTTTTCTCTCTTAACGGAGCTACTTGTGAGATCTGAACAATTTCTGCTTTTGCTCCAGTTGCTTTTGCTGTTCACTTATTTTAAAACCTATCTTTTCTTATGTGTGTCCTCCCAAGTCTAATTCAAATACTTTATTATCAGTGAAGTCCTCTCTGACTCCCTTCCCTCCAGATGCACTGTTTCCCTTCCTTGAACTCCATAACTATACATTTTCTGTTTTATTCTTGATTTTGTGGGTTTTTTTGTCTTATCCCTCCAATTAATTGTAAGTTCCTTGATGGCTGATATATCTTCATGTCTCTGTCTGCCACACAGAGTAGACATACAATAAACAGTTTTAATTGAATTGAATGAAGGGTTAATAATGACTCATACTGAGTGAAAAGTGCTCAAGATATTTAGAACCAGCATATCATTATTACCATACATTATGTGGAATCACATAATTATAGTTTTTAATGATATAGTGAATATATCGTCATCATCATCACATTTTGCTTACATTATCAACTTTCAAAAGCTAAAACAACCCTGAACCTTAGCTAATTAATTCCCACAATGTACTTATGAAATAAATGGACTACAGATATTATCAAATAAATTCAGAGATATAGGATATGGAAAATAGAGCTATGAGCGGCCTCAAAGACACTTAACATTTTTCTAGGATAGGATTAGAACTTGGATTTAGTCCCATCTTTAATAAAATGTCCAAAAGGTTTCTCTTCATTTTTTCTTACAAAGTTGAAGTATATAGAAGAACAAATAGAGCATTATATAAAAATTCTCTAGGGTTTTTTTTTTTAAATGGCAAGGAAGTTACTAGAACAGGATAGGCAACAAAAGGAAATAATTATTGCTAATCTACCTGAAGTAACTTCATTAAATCAGAATGGAAAATCAGTTTCCTTGGAAAATATTTATTCAGGATTTGGCAGTGAACTAGGCAAATTTTCCAAGAGAATCAGCAGCAAAAAAAGTAAAAATCTCAAAAAGAAATAACTATAAATGAGATATTTGGATTACATGATCCCTAAGGTCTCTTCTAGTTCTAATTTCCTTTTGTACTTTAGTAATTTTAAAATATATATTTTTGCCCCTAAAAGTATATGTTATTAGTCATGTCCAACTCTTCATGAACTGATTTGGGGTTTTCTTGGCAAATAACTAGAGTGGCTTACCATTTCCTGCTTCAATTTATTTTATAGATGAGGAAACCGAGGCAAAAAGGACTGAGTGATTTGCCAGGGTCATACAATTAGGAAGTATCTAAGGCCAGATTTGAAGTTAGGAAGATTATTGCAGACACCCAGATGCTCCCTCAAAGTATATACCCCATCACAAGATAGAAGAAATGTTAATCTACATTTCTGAAAACTCCCTAACAGTTAGAAATTGAACCTACCTCTTAAAGATTGTTGTGAGGTTAAAATGGAATAATTTGTAAAGTGCTTTGCAAAACTTAAAGGCAAATAAATAAATGAAAATAAATAATAAGTGCTAGCTATTGTTTTATTAACTATTTTAATATAAACAGGTAAGTAAAAACCCAGATACGATGAATAAATCTAATAATGTAATCCATGTCCCTGGTAGTCCTTCACCTCTCTCTAGTGAGGAGGTATTTCATTATTATGACTCAGGGACTGCTTACTACGATGTTTGATTTTTCAGGGGTTTATTGTTTCCTTTCTGTTAGTGGTCTTTTCACTTACTTTGCTGTAGTCATTGTTTTAATCATTTCTTTAGTGCTGATTATGTCAGACTACTTCATGTATACAAATCTTCTATATGATAATATTTCATTGCATTCATACATTACTTTTTAAAGCAATTTCCACTTGAGAAGATAAACATACTTTATTTCTGCCTTTTTTTGTTATCAAAAAGAATGTAGTATAAATATTTTGGTTTATACTGTATATTTCTTTCTTATTTGATGAGTTCCAAGTATATATCTTTCTTTTAAAAAAAAAGTTTTATAGGTGCCTTTTATTTTTTACACCATGCTCATTTTCTGCTACACTCTCCACCCCAAATGAATACTCTTTTGGAATAAGAGAAAATAATTCAACAAAATCAACTAATTTAGTGACTACATCTGACAGAATATACAATACTTGACATATGTTACATTTCCAATTCTGACTTTGCCTGACTGTTAATCTCTTCATGCTAATAACAAAGAATTTTCAAAGACAGAAATTCTACAGTAAAGGTAAAAGAATAGAAGGAAGGTCAGAATAAAATTATAGTTAATACCTCATTTATTTGGTGATCTCTTGCCTGATAAACTCAACCATCCAAGAACACAACCAACACCAACCAAAACCAAAACCAAAAAAAAAAAAAAGAATATAAAGTCCAGATAATAAAGCTCACTGACTTTGTTTATAGGATTCTTCTAGCTCTTAATTCCATGTCTGATCTACTTTTTCCTTACCCCCAAATACTAACAAATTTGATCATATATTCTTCTGTCTTATATTAAAAGTTTTAAATTACAAAAGCTTTGTGGGGAGACATAGTGAGGAGAGTGCCAAAGGATGCAGGTAGTAAGGAGGTATCCTTTGATAATTTCAAAGATGGGAGACCCCCAAACTAATTTCATATATTCTTTTTCTGCAATTGTATTTGTGAAATTTATTCTATATTTCCTCATTTTTTCCCAAGCTTTTTTTTGATTATTTTTCTCTCCTTTCTCCATCCTTATTCTACCACCATTTCTCAGTACCCTTCCTCCTGTGGCCACAGGTCTTCAATAAAGACTTCACTTCTCAGTAATGTATCAGATAAATGATCCTGTTTATTTAAACAGCAGAAGAACACAACCTGCTGACAATGGAAAGTCCAGTAATCAAATGATTACATTAGCGATAGCATCCTCTGAGGACAACAGCTTCTGGAAGATCTTTAAGATTCAATTCAATGGAATGTTAATCATACTTAGAAAGACTTGTTGGTTTACTTTTTCTGTCCCATGTTTCTCAACCTGAGATAAAACTCAGTGACTGTGTTGCTTCAGACTGTCACTCAACTAACATTTACTAAGCACCTGCTATATGCTAGGTACCATGCTAAATGCTGAATATGCAAAGAATGGTAAAAAACAGTATCTGCTCTCAAGAAGTTCAGTTTAATGAGGGAGACAGCATGCAAACATTTTATATTTGATAACTGTATTTTATATTTGAAGGTGAAATGGAGTCACTTGAGTTTATTGAATAGAGGGAGTTGGATGACATGGTTAGACTTAGGGTTTTGGGAAGAATAACAGCTGAGTGGATTATGGATTGTAATAACATCAAATTTTAATGATTATTCTATATTATACCATTCTTTGACATTTTTAGTGAAATAGTATCTTTTAAAATGAGCAGGACAACCCATTTATAGTTTTCATAGGAGAATCTGCTTCCCACAACCTCTAATAATAATGATGATATGATGATGATGATGATGATAATGGATAGCATTATGTAATGCTTTAAGATTTGCAAATGACTTTACAAATATTGTCTCATTTAATCCTTACAATAATGATGTGAGGTAAGTGCTCTTATTATCACAATTTTACTGAAGAAACTGAACTATACAGATTAAGTGACTTATCAGGATAAGTGTGGCCCAGGGGCCACACAGCTAATAAATTTCTGAGGTAACAGGGTCACAGTCAGTGGGGGAGCTCTGAGTCAGATATGACTCTTCAGCCCACAGGGAACTTGCTGACAATGTATGATTCGGCTCCCCATCTCCCCTAAGGGCTCTCACCCTTCTTGAGAAGTCAAGGAGGACGTGGCCCCCTGTGTTCTACTTAAAGTAAGAGATACTTACAGTAAAGAGATGCATTTACATATCAATAGCAGGGTACTGATAATTAGCACTTGCATAGTGTGCTGTGGTGATTTAATGGTTCTATAGTTGGCACATGCTTAGTGTGCTGTAATGATGTAATCATACAGAGGTATTTAAGGGCTGAGAAGACTGGAAATAAGCACTCCATCTTTCACCATCCTCCTGGTGGCTCTCCTGTCTCCTTCACTCCTCCACTAAGACCAAGGCTAGTCCCAAGATCCTCCAGGGAGCTAGTCTGGACACTACACTTTGGCACCCGAATGGGACCTCCAGAAGGACACTATATTTTGGTACCCAATGTGGGGCACTAAATGTAAGGCAGTAAACGTGGGGCCCTAGACATGAGGTTCTGGATGTGAGGCCCTACACTCAGCAGCTAAACTGATAACAATTGTAAGCTCAGTGGAGAAGTTCCTGTGACTCAGAAATAGAGTGAGTACAAAAATAGATAAGTAGGAAACTTCAGTAAGAGTTAAACTAGTCACTTCCATTTTTCAGCCAAAATGGGGCAAATACTAAGAAAAGAGTTTCTCCCACCTGAGGGGAGTGTATAGCATGCATAGTTAGGTTAATAGAGAAGCAAGGTTTCTTGGTAACCTGGAAGCAGATCACTGGGCTTTTAAAAATATATTAGAGTGCACATCTCCTTGGTTCTCTAAGGAAGACAAATTAGAGCCGGATATGTGGGAAATAGTGGAAGAGCAACTAACTGAATATTACAAAGCTACGGGTCCTGATTCAATCCCTGAGGAAACATTCCTTATGTACAATTTAATACAATTGGCTTTAAAGAAGCCCACAAGTTCTAAAACAAGGAAAAATTTTAATGTAGATAGCCAGACAAGGAAGTGTGAGGAGAAAGAGGAGGAGGGGGGTGGTATTGACAAAGCTGCTGAAAGTCATGAAGAATTGGACAAGAAAGGATTTAAGTATCTTAATGACAGTGCTGATGAGCTTAAGGAGCATGGTGCTTCTCACTTTCACAGCTTAGTTTCACTTCCACCTCAATTTCACCTTTGTGAGTGGAGGAAGGAGGAGGAGGGGGAAGGGCAGAGACACCATTAGCATCACCCATGCAGCAGTTTTGCCCACTCCCATGTCACCATTATAAGAGTATTAGTTAAAGCTAAAGAGGAAGGAACAGGATACATCTGGTTTGAGAATAGAAGCATATCCTATGATTAAAGAGTTTAACTCTTCAGGTCAAAAAAAAAAAAAAAAAAAAAGAAAGAAAATACACTCTTTTTAATCTGCAAATTATCAAAGATCTGAAAAAGGTTTGTACTCTTTATGGGTCTACATTGTCTTATGTTAAAATGGTATTAGGAAGTTTTAATCCCTAGTGATTGGAAATCTATAGCAAAGACATGCTTAGAACCTGAATAAAACTTGTTGTGGCTTTTTGAGTATAGTGAACTATGTAGGATACAAGCCCAATGAAACAGGCAAACTGGAGTTAATATACAAATCACCTAACAGGTATAGGTCATTATGTCGACACTTTACCACACATTAATTCCCCTATAGCAGCATATGAGCAAATTGCTTCTGCTGCTATCAAAGCATGGGGCATCCTCCCAGGAAAGCAAAATAGAGGGGAAGCCTTCCTGAAAATAGCACAAGGTCCAAATGCACCCTTTGCTGATTTTGTATGACGTCTGCAGACAGCTGTCATATGAATAATTGGTGAAAATGTAGCAACAGAAATTTTGATAAGACAACTTGCTAAGGAAATGCTAATGAGGTTTGTAGAAGAATTATACTAGTACTACACAAGGATGATCCTTTAGAGGAGATCATAAGACACTGTGCCAAGTGGGTACAAATGCCTTTTATACTCAGGCTATGATACAGATTTCTCAAGATCTGAACATGGGAAGACAGGGTCCTTTTTGGCAAGGGACTTCAAGTGAGACTCATCAATGCTTTCAGTGTGGTAAAGTAGGGCATCTGAAAGCTCAAGCTTGGCATAGAGACAAAGTGAGAAAACAGGGTGGGAGGACAAGACCCTAATACCCTTGTCCAAAATGCAACGGAGGCTTCCACTGGGCATCAGAATGTAGATTGATTCAGGGAAATGGGAAGTGGGGATTGGCTCCAGGGCCCAAACCAAAAAATACTTGGGGCATGATGGCAGCTGATGCTACACCCAGAGAGTCTTTAGAAGTTCAGTACTCAGACATGATCAGTCATCCAACAAGCAACCTGATGGGAGAAAAAAAGATTACAATTGGGGAGAACAGAGTTATATGCAGCTGGGACTACTGAGATATCCCCTAGGGAGGTGAAATCTGTTCCTCTCCAGCCTATGGATCCCTTGCCTCCAGGATTGACCAGTTCATCTCCTGAGAGTACTTACAAAAAAACAGTGTTCTTCCATATACTGATATGGGAAACTGGGAAATGTGTAGATAATATCCCAGTCACTAATACAGGTAGACAATGTGTGACTTATCAACCAGGAGAAGTAGTAGCATTAGCTTTACGGATATAGGCTCCTAATAGGCAATCTGGTGATATTTACCCAGATTTTGACTCCCAACAACAGAATTCAGGAATATTCTGGACTGTAGCAATTATACTGTCTGATCTATGCTCACTATTTGTGTAAATAGCATACTATTGGAAGGGTTGGTAGACATGGGTACAGATCATACAGTCATTAGAGGTGACAATTGGCCCAGTCACCAGCCAAAGATTAAGGCAGACACCCATATAAGTGGTGTGGGAAGATCAATAATAGCTGAAGTTAATGCTACCCCATTGAGATGGAAATTTGAAAATAAAACAGAAGTTTTTACTCCTTTTGTAGTAGAAAAAATCCCTATGAATCTGTGGGGAAGAGACATCTTACAAAAGTTAGGATTACAATTGGGTACTTTGGCTTTTTTAGGCAGGGCTGCTATTGAAGTCCTGCTTGCACTCTCAACTGTTCCTATTCAGTGGAAAACTGATACAACAATGTGGTTAGAACAGTGGCCTTAGCTAGTGAAAAAATTCAGACCTTATTAGATGTAGTACAGGAACGACTTGACCAAAGATACTTACAACCTTTTCTAAGTCCTTTGAATTCCCCTGTATTTGTTGTAAAAAAAAAAAAAAAGAAAGAAAGAAAGAAAGAAAGAAAGAAATCTGGAAAATGGAATATGTTGATTGATTTAAGAAAAGTAAGTGAACAGATAGGAATTATGGGAACTCTTCAAGCTGGACTTCCATCTCCTACTCAATTGCTTAGGGAATAGCCTCTTTGGGTTATAGACATTAAGGATTGTTTCTATTCTATCCCTCTAGATAAGGAGAATATGAAAAGATTTGCCTTTTCAGTGCCCAGCGTTAACTTACCTTATAAAACTATGAATGGACAATTTTGCCACAGGAAATGAAAAATAACCCTACTATGTGTCAAATGATTGTTGCTGCTGCTCTTACTCCAGTGAGAAAAGCATTTCCAAAAGTAATAACATTACATGGATGATATATTGGGATATGCACCTGAGGAACAAATGTTAGAAGCATGTCTACAAAAGACCATAGAAACACTAAGGAACTACAAATTTCATATAGCTCCAGAAAAAATTCAAAGACATGCTCCTTTTCAATATTTAGGATATGAAGTATACTCTAAGGTGCTTACAATACAAAAACTTTCTTTAAGAACAGAGAAGTTGAACACCTTAAATGACTTTCAGAAATTTATAAGAGATATCCAATGGATGTGTGCAATGTTAGGCTTGATTATCTATCAATTACAACCATTATATGACATTTTAAGGGGAGACAGTGCTTCAAACTCACCATGCCAGCTTACAAAAGAAACTTAAGAGGCTTTGAGAGAAGTTGAACTGGCTTTATCCAATGTGTTTGAAAGAGTCACTCAAAACCCCTTGGAAATATCAGTTTTTGCTACAAAAGAGGCACCACAGCAGTCCTTCATCAAGGAGACAGTATGATAGAGTGGGTGAACCTTCCAGCACAACCAGAGCAAAGCCTTACTCCTTACCCAGTGCTTGTGGCTAGAGTTTTATTAAAGGCCATTAAGCGAGCAGTACAATTATCTGGGACAAGACCTGACAAGATATACACTTTTTATACTAATGCAAAAATTAATAGTATGCTGTGAAACCATCCCAGAGTGGCAAATTTTATTAGTCATGGCTCCAAATTTTACACACAGATCTCCATTAACATAACCAAAGTATTACATAATTGGCGATTAATTCTTGAAAAAAAGGTTTCTAAAGTTCCTCTTAAAGGACAAACTATCTTTACAGAGGCATCCAAACATAATATTTGCACTTCATACTCTCACAACAAGTGAGAAAGCATCCAGGTAAGATTTATATCTCGCATGCCACTTTCATAGTGGACTTCCAGGTCCTATTTTTTAATGGTAATTCAAAGGCAGATAGCCTTCTAAACATGTTGACCAATACTTCTTTATTTCAGGCAGCCCAAGAATCTCATTCTAAATATCATCAGGCTGCTTGAGCTTTACATTTACAATTTGGAATATCAAGAAAGGAAGCTAGGAGCATGGTGAAAGCCTGTACAGCTTGCCTTCCTTTCCACGCTTCTACACTCCCTCCAGGGAAGAACCCTCGTGGTTTGAGAACTAATGAAATCTGGCAAATGGATGTGACCCATTATAAATCTTTTGGTCGTCTATCTTTTATCCACGTTGTGTTAGACACCTTTTCAGGATTCACTTTTGCAATACCAGCAGCAAAAGAGACAGCCTGAGGGGTTACTGAATTCCTTCTACAAACCTTTGCAATTATGGGTGTGCCACAAGCAATAAAAACAGATAATGGATCTATATATACTTCTAAACATTTTGCACACTTTTATGCACAGTATCAGATTTTACACATCACTGCATACCCTTTAATCCTCAAGGACAGGCAATAGTAGAGAGGAGAAACAGAGACATTAAGATGCTCCTCCAAAAACAAAAGAAAGGGGGAGCCATAGGTAAACCCTAGAGAACTTCTAAATCTAGTTCTTTACACTATTAATTTCTTGATTTTTGACAAAGATCCACTGGTTCCGGCAGACAGGTTTTATAACCCACCAGAAGGGCATTGTCCAGTGCGAGCAGCTCCATTATCTTTAGATAATCTCCGTGATATGGAGAGATCCAGAAATTGGTGAATGAAAGGGACCGGATAAGTTAATTGCTTGGGGCAGAGGGTTTGTTTGTAACTCTGCAAATGAAGAAGGAATCAGATGGGTGCCAACAAGCTGTATTTGTCTTGTCCATTGGAGAGATACGGAGAAGACCCTTGAAACAAAGGAGAAGGCCTAAAAAACATCAGGTGGTTCTATCTCTGACTACATGTGCCACTGAAAGAGCATGGCAGTTAACTTATGTGTATGGCAATTGACTCATGAACATCAAAAATTGTTAATGAAACTGATGCAGGACTTCAAAACCCTCAGCAATCATCGGATTCCCTGACACATGAAGTAATGGACATTAGATTGACTTTGGACTATCTCTTGGCTGTTGAAGGAGGTATATGTGTGATTGTTATTTACATACCCTCCTTTTAGGACTTATGGAAATCTTTTATAATCTCATGTAGATTCATATTGTTTGTTATATCACTACTACTTACATGTGTGATTCCTCATGTTGATTGTTATTGTTTGTTACATCAAACTGTGTTATTACTAGCCTGTGTTATATTACTACTTGCTTATGTAATTCCTCCCAAGCTGATGGATTTATTTATACCTGTTTCAACTAAAACAAAAGAAATGGTGAGATATAGAGGGCAATAGATAGTGGGGGAACTCTGGGTGAAGTATAAGACCCTTCAGCCCAGAGGGAACCTAGGTTCAGCTCCCTATCTCCCCTAAGAGTTCTCAGCCTTCCTGAGAAGTCAAGGAGGATGTGACCACTGTGTTCTACTTGAAGCAAGGGATACTTACAGTAAAGAGACATTTACATATCAATAGCAAGGTGCTTATAGTTAAGCACTTGCACAGTGTGATGTGATGATATAATGGTTCTCTAGTTGACACAAACTTAGTGTGCTGTAATATATGTAATCATACTGAAGTATTTAAGGGCTGAGAAGACTGGAAATAAATGGACTACATCTTTGGACTCCATCTTTGACCATCCTTCTGAGTCTTCTGCCTTCTTCACTCCTCCACTAAGACCAAGGCTGGTCCCAAAATCCTCCAGAGAGCTAGTCCAGACATTACAACACTTGAATTCAGATCTTCCTGACTCCAGGCCCAGGGCTCTATTGTGCAACTTAGCTGCATCAAAGCAGTACATGACAAACAGAGGAGTAGTTGCATGAATTTTTAAACATTTCTGCTATCTTCTTTTGAACAGGAACTTTGATGTCAGTGGTTTAGGGATTGTACTCAAAGCAAATTGGCACCTGCTCCTCCAAGATCTCTTGCCTAGGATCATAGTAGTGTTAAGGGAGAGACTCAGAACTCAAGTCTTTCTGCCATCGAACCAAGTTCATTACAACACCATGCTCCTTCTCACGTCTCATGTAGGATGTTTTCATAATCATCAGTAGAAGAATCTTTGCTATTCTAACCCATAATTTCCAACTGAACTCTATGGATCACTCTGTTTAATATTTAATTATTTTGTATTTTCTGAATATGTGCACTATCTCCATAAATACTAGAATGTAAATACACACATACATACTTACATATTTATGTATATATACATACATATATACATATGTATATGAATATGTAGCTATGCATATGTGTACACATACATTTTATGTTGATATATCATACAAATCCCCAGTATAATCTCCAAATTCACTAAAGTTAAGCAAAAAAACCAAAAGATTATAACATGTAAATTTACATTTTGATAGTTTTCTGTTTGTTAAAAGAAAGGAAGGAGTTCTCTCCAGAATGTTGCTTTTTTTCCTTTGTTCTTGAATAGAACTAATGACACCATGTGGGTGATGTCTTGGCTAGTGTGTGGGAATCAGATTTAAGTGAGGCAGATGGACAAAGTTGTCAGCCTTTCTCTTTCCTCCAGAGTCAAACAAATTCAGCAAAAGGAACAAAACAAAGGTCAGAACAATTAGCCCTGGACCAGAATGTAGCTATAACTTTAGTCTTTCTAAATTACTCTCATCTATAGGAATCAGGGAAGACTTCATGGAGGGGACATTCGAATTGCCTTGAAGGAAGGGAGGACAATCAACAGATGAAACCATAAAATCATAAAATTGTGATCTAGAAAAAAAATTGAGGCTCAGAGAGGATGACTTGTCTAAAATAACAGAGGTGGTAGACACTTAAAATTGAGATTCTAACTAGTCCCCTCACTTCATTTTGATGATTTTGCCAAGTAGTTTGACCAGATTTTGCCTTAAATATCAGAATCAGGAATTTGTATTCCTGAGGAACTCCTGAGTTTCTAAAGAAAGAGGTTATATGATTAGAAGAGGAATTATATGATTAGAAGAGGAATTAGAAAGAACTTGGGCATGGACATGGTCTGGATCTGAGAGAGAACAGATCAGAGGCAAGAACACAAATTAGGAGAATAACCCAACAATCCAAGAAAAAGGCAATGAAGGCCTAAACTAGTGTCTTTGCAATGATAATGGAAAGGACAGAAGAGATGTCAGAGACAATGACATGGTCAAACCCAACAAGAGCAACAAAGTCAAGGATGTTATGACCTTGGATGATTCAATTCATTCAAAAGGGGAAAAAAAGTTAACTTTTAAGAAAATTTTCTCAATACTGTTTTCTTTTTCCAACTACAAGTAAATATAATTTTCAACATTAATTTTTGTCAAACTTGATGTTCCAAATTTTTATACCTCCCTATCTTATCTACCCTCTTCTCCAAACCATCAAACAGCCTGATATAGATGAAATATATGAAATTCTTTTAAACATATTTCTATTTATCATGTACAAGAAAAATCAGATCAAAAGGGACAAAACCATTAGAAAGAAAAAAAAACAAGCAAGCAAATAAACAACAACAAAACAAGTGTGAAAATACTGTTTTCTACATTCAGTCTCCATAGTTCTCTGGATGCAGATGGCATTTTCTATCCCAAGTCTATTGAAATTGCCTTGCATCACCCCATTGTTGAAAAGAGCCAAGTCCATCACAGTTGATTTTCACACAATCTTGTTGCTGTGTACAATGTTCTTTTGGTTCTGCCCACTTCACTCAGCATCAGTTCATATAAGTCTCTCCAGGTTTTTCTGAAATTAGCTTGCTTGTCACAAAAGTCAACTCTTGATGGAAAAAAAATCTTTATTGTGTTTGTTTTTTCCCCCTTTAAAACAGTATTCACATATTTGTTGGTAAATGCTAACCTGAAAACAAAACTCTGACTCAGCCTTAAAAAGGAAGCATCTGCTATCAATATTTCTGCCCAAGCCTTTTGTCTCTGATTTTAGCCAGAGCCTAAAGACTTTCATAATCTGCAAATCAAATGTGAAGATTCCTTCTAAGAATTCCACACAAATTAGCAAAAGAAGAGAAAAAAATGATTATTTCACAAAAATGTTTTCTCAGTGCCCTTCCTAATTATGGTTAAAAAAACAAAAACAACTGTTTCTATGCCTCCAAATACTTACTGATAGAATTTTGATGCTAACTAGTAAAATATACAACATGCTAAATTATTTTGAATGCTGGTCAGAAGGAGCAATAAGAGCAAAAAGAATGAAAAATCTAATCAAGAATTAGTCTGGTATATTTCACCTTATTATATCTTCTAAATCGATCTTTTGAAAACTAATACAAATGAATTATAAGTTCCTAGATTTGGAATAAGAAAGGACCAAAGAGGTCATTTAGTTCTGTGGTGTCAAACACAGGACTTACTGGACCCATTTCAACACCAACATTCCCAAGCTGCACCAGAACCAGATTAAAATGTAATTGAGAAATATTTAGAAAAATAAATAAAAATTCACTAAAAATAGATAATGTGAATATATATGGTTTTCTTTTTTCTTTTTTTCTTTTTTTCTTTTCAAAACATATGCATGGATCTGTGCAATATATGCAACATTCTTTTGCAAAACCTTGTATTCCAACTTTTTCGCTCCCTTCCCCCATCTCCTCCCCTAGATGGCAAGTAATCCAATATATGTTAAACATGTGCAATTCTTCTATACATATTTCCACATTTATCATGGTGCACAAGAAAAATCAGATCAAAAAGTAAAAAAAAAAAAAAAATGAGAAAGAAAACAAAATGCAACCAAACAACAAAGTGAAAATGCTATGTTTGTTGTGATCCACACTCAGTTCCTATACTCATCTCTTTGGCTACAAATGGCTCTCTTTATCATAAGACCATTGGAACTGGTCTGAATCACTTCATTGTAGAAAAGAGCCGCAGGGCAGGTAGGTAATACAGTGGATAGAGCACCAGTCCTGAAGTCAGGAGGACCCGAGTTCAAATTTGATCTCAGACACTTAACACTTCCTGGCTGTGTGACCCTGGGTAAGTCACTTAACCCCAACTGCCTCAGCAAAATAATAATAATAATAATAATAATAAATAAGAGTCAGGTCTATCAGTGTAATCTTGATGTTGCTGTGTGCAATGATCTCCTGGATGTGCTCATTTCACTCAGCATCAGTTCATGTAAGTCTCTCCAGGCCTCTCTGAAATCATCCTGCTGATGGTTTTTCTCATAGAACAATAATATACATTCATCCATTCTCCAACTGATGGCCATTCACTCAGTTTCCAGTTTCTTGCCACTACAAAGAGGGCTGCCACAAACATTTTTGTACATGTGGGTCCTTTTCCAAATATCTCTTTTATATCTCTTTGGGATATAATCTCAGTAGAGACACTGCTGGATCAAAGAATATGGACAGTTTAATAGCCCTTTGGCCCATAGTTCCAAATTGTTCTCCAGACTGATTGGATCACTTCACAACTCCACCAACAATGTATGTGTCCCTGTTTTCCCACATCCCCTGCAACATTCCTTATTATCTTTTCCTGTCATCTTAGCCAATTTGAGAGGTGTGTAGTGGTACCTCAGAATTTGCATTTCTCTGATCAATAGTGATTTAGAGCACCTTTCCATATGACTAGAAATTTCTTCATCTGAAAATTGTCTGTTCTTCATATCCTTTGACCATTTGTCAATTGAAGAATGACCTGAATTCTTATAAATTTGAATCAATTCTCTATATATATTTTAGAAATGAGGCCTTTATCAGAACCCTTGAATGTAAAATTTTCCCCCAGTTTATCACTTCCCTTCTAATCTTGTCTGCATTGGTTTTGTTTGTACAAAAACTTTTAAACTTAATATAATAAAAATTATCTATTTTGTATTCAATAATGTATTCCATTTCTTTTTTGGCCATAACTTCCTTCCTTCTCTACAGATCTGAGAGAATATAAGGTTTTTTTTAAGTCAACATGGAGCTGGTAGGTGGTACAGTAGATAGAGTACCAGATCTGGATTTAGGAAGACTCCTCTGCTTGATTAGCTATGTGATCCTGGGCAAGTCACTTAACCCTGTTTACCTCAGCTTACTCATCTGCAAAATGAACTGGAGAAGGAAATGGCAAACCATTCTAGTATTTTTTGCCAAAAAAAAAAATCCAAGTTGGGTCAACAAGAGTCAGACCCAACTGAACAACAAAAAGTCACAGGGATCCATAGGGTGGTCCACAGGGATCTTTATGTAGGGTTTAATGGCCTTGTTCTCTGTTTGAGTTTGACACTATTGATTTAGTCCAATCCTCTCATTTTACAGATGAGACAACAGAGGACATCTAGAGAGGTTATAATTTTCCTAATATCATACAGGAAGTAAATGGCAAAGTTGAGAAACAATCTCCAGTCTTCTCACTCCAAATTCAACACTGTTTCCCCAGAACCACACACCTTGCCATTTTATATATGTAGATATCTATATAAAGTTATGTATATATTTTATATATCACTTTAACATATACAGTAAATTTTTACATATGGTTACATCAACTGGTCTTGAAAATACTGTGAAGTATGTTATTATTATCCTCTTTTTATAGGTGGGGAAATTGATGTTCAAGGGAAGTAAATGACCTGGGAAGTATAACACAGCTAATAATGCCTGAGGCAAGATTCAAACTTGAATTCTCTGGACCTGACAGTTCTTTTCCCACTACTGTGTCAAAACAACCTTATTCAGAAATGGTGTGATGGGCTTCTTTAAATTAATTTTTTCCCTCCTCCCTACCTCCAGTTTTTTGGTAGATGGAAAATTTAATCACTAAAGTATCTGGATCCAAGATGCAAGGCCAAACAAAAAAAATGTAATATTTAATTATTTCCCTTTGCCCCTTCCTCTACTGAGGGTTAGGGCAGGTTAGGGCAGGAAGTTCACTTGTGAAGGTAAGGAACTCTTGTTAACTTATTTTTCTTCTATTGCCTAAGGATGTAGTGTAATGAAGGAGGAGCTTATGGATTTCAAACTTTATTAAAAGATTATATGAAATCAGCCATCAAGTTTACACTTGGGGTAAAGTTTATAATATTAAATTAAAACTTTTTATTATAAATGTGTTTTAGAAAATAGAAAGTATAAGCATACAACATATAAATATTTGGTTAGATCTTCTTTAGCACAGCTTTAGGGTAACACCCATTATAATACTTACTGTAATAACTGGAATTTCTCTGTACAACCGTTTCCATATAAATATTTGGTTGCAAGTGGACACTTTCTGGGCAATCTGACAAATATGACTCTAATCATCAAACAGACTGGTCTGTGCAAGAGTCACCCCTTTCCCTTTCTTGTGTAGTCAAATGTCTGTATTTTCCCATTTCATTTTTGCTAAATCCCTTGTTTCCTTCCTTCTTTTCTCACTATTTCAGTGTTTGCCTAGCAGCAGTTCTTACCCTCTCTTGAAATCTTGTGCTGTATTGAGCCAAACTTAGAACTACTATTGTCTTTTTTAGGAGACAGTATAATCTTGGAGTATGCTAATGATAATTATAACCCAAGAATACATCAACTGAAGGTATGGCCATAGTTTTAATAATAGGGGATAACTGGTTTTTACAGACTTTGGAAAGCCCCCCTCCAAGCTAGGAGATAGGTTCACAACAAAGAGACATGATTGAGACCCATAGATATCCTGGGAATTTACTCTAAACTTGGGCTACTCAATAGCAATAACCATTTGTTAAGGACCTACTATGGGCACTAGATACATAAATATGAAAAATGAAAACCAATCTCTTCTCTTTAGTAGTTTTTAGTCTAGTGAGAGAAAACAACACATAAAAGGAGGCTAAAAGGGGGGAGTTAGAGAATAGCATCCCAAAGCAGGAACATGATGGAGAATTCAAAGTGAACCTAAAGTAATGTGAGATGTTTCTGCTGAGTTACCTACATAAATGGAGGTTTTAGAATTCATTCAGAAGAAGTACCAAAGCTGATGGGATCTGTCAGGAAGACAAATTTTATCTAAAAATGATATGAGAAGTAAGTAGGAGATGAAGATATGAAGACAAGGGAATATAGATAGTAGTTTTTTTTTAGAGTTAGGCTAAGAAAAGGAGGAGAAATTTAGCACAATAATGTGAGCAAATAAAATGAACAAGTTTTTTTGATAAAAGGATCTTCAAGGGGAGGGACTGGTTTTTTTTTTTTTCATATTATATCTTATAATGCTGGGCACATTTCCCCAGAAAATAGCAGAGTATCAATGAATGTGATTGAAGACTAATACTATCTATTTGCCATCCAATCAGTGAAGAGGCATGAGTTCTTGAAGAGCTTATTGAAACTTGTAGAATGATGGGATTTTCCCATTGGTGAGTTCCTGAAACATGGAGGAGAATTCAGCAAAATACTAAAGTACTGTAGCCAGGTAGGAAATGTGGAGATGCTAAATGTGGAGGTGCTAAAATTCTGGGGTGGACAGGATCAATTCTGATGCCCCTTTTATTCAAAGCAATTTCAAGTTATTTGGAAAAGTTGACAATGAACCTCTCATCCTGAGCATCTCTGGATGGCAGAGAGTCAGTAAACATTTCACTTTGTAATTATCCTCTAGAAAAGAAATTAGTTATACTGACTACAATAAACTAGATAGTGTATCTACTGTACATACTATAGTATATAGAGGTATACTGGCTACTTCTAGAGTGATTTTCTTGACTGGTCCTCCCATGGTCTAGAACCATTAGCACAATCGCTAAGATTTTCTGTTTGGACCAGGTGAGCCCTGATCCTAATTCAGTGTGAGACGTAGGTGGGTGGAAGAACGACAGCTTTATATACTAGGCTTCTCATACAAAAAACTTAAAAAAGAAAAAAAAAGCAATAAAGCAGCAGTTATTAAGTGTCTACCTTGTTCCAGGAACTGTGTTTGTCTCTGGGGATTCAAATACAAAGGTCAAATAATCTCTGCTATCCAAAAATTAATGTTCTAATATGCAACACTTCTAGGGGAATCATGTCCAAGGAAGCGAATGTTGATTTAGGTAGTCTCAGAGATTATGAATGGAGACATAAGAGAGTAAATTATCATGCCCTTTCCAATAGCAATAGTAGCGTTTTTGTGAATATTTTTTCCAAAGCAAGGTTAATGAGGAAGAGGTGCACTGAGCAATATAGTAAGATGCCCATGCTGGGTCTAGGTATTACTGATCTAGGATAGGTACATTGACTAGATAAAGGGATTGAAGTAAAATTTCACTTACACATTAATTTAATTCCAAGGTAGAGTTCCCAAAACAAAGGGGATCAATTCCTTCTGAGTGGGTACCACTCCCCATGATCTCTGGAGGTCTGACTTTTGAGGGTCCAGATGTTATTCTTCTCATGGGACAGCAGATTGCATTGCAAGACTAGATACATTGCTGGTTGGACTGGGAAAGTCATAGTGGTCTGGAGCATGAATGGATGGTATATAATTATGACTAGTTGGTATACAACTAAAGCAGTCTTCACAGGAAAAATGATAACCCTCCTGAAATACTATATATAAGCAGATGACCTCTATGTGTGAGAAGGGGGACTGGAAGGAGAGACAGTCATTCCAAAGCATATATGGAACCAAAGTTCTACTCAATGACTGAATAATTGAGCATATTTTGGCATAAAACAATTTTGATTTTTTTTCAAATATATATTCAATCCTAACACTATCCATCTCACATAACACAGAATTGCTAATACTATAAACATTTTTATGATATATGGGATTTTTATTCTCTTAGACCCTTTCATTTATCTTTGATCTCTTTGGAATATAAATCAAGTCATGATATTGCTGGGTTAAAGCACATGTAGAGTCATTTATCTTTGATCTTTTTGAAATATAAATCAAGTCATGATATTGCTGGGTTAAAGCATATGTAGAGTCTTTTATCTTTTATCTTTTATCTCTTTGGGATACAGATCAAATTATGATATTGCTGGGTCAAAGCATATGCAAAGTTATCTATCTCTTCAGGCATAGTTCAGTCTCCAGTTGTTTAGATATTTTTTATTAAAGCTTTTTATTTTCAAAACATATGCATGGATAATTTTCCAACACTGACCCTTACAAAACTTTGTGTTCCAAATTTTCTTCCCCTTCCTCCCACCCCCTCCTCTAGATGGCAAGTAATCTAATATGTTAAACCTGATGAAATATATGTTAAATCCAATATGTGTATACATGTTTATACAATTATCTTGCTGCACAAGAAACATCAGATCAAAAAGAAAATGAGAAAGAAAACAAAATGCAAGCAAACAACAACAATAAGTAAAAATGCTATGTTGTGATGCACTGTTTAGATATATCTTTATGTATATGAAAAACATTTTGTAATTATGTTCATATAGAGTCCCTGAGTTTGTCTTGGCAGGTAAATTACCAAGCATTTTTATAATGTCTGCAATTAGTTTAAATGTAATTTCTTTATCTCTTTTTACTGGATTTTATTGGTAATATGTAGAAATACTGTTGATTTATGGGGGTTTGTTTCATATCCAGCAATTTTTAAAAAGTTGCTAATTGTTTCAAGTAGTTGTTAGTTGATTCTCCAGGATTCTCTAAATATACCATCATATGGTCTGCAAAGAGTGATTGTTTTGTTCCCTTATTGCCTATTATTTCTTCAGTTTTTAGTACTGGTATTCTTTAACAGCCAACAATAAGGGTTCCTTTTAGACCTTAGGATGTAGTCTCTATTTTTCATTATAAAAAGTATTTTAGCAAAACAAACACTTATTCACTATGAAAAGGATGCTTCATGACTACACACATGTAACCTATGTCAAATTGCTTGCTTTCTCAGTGAGATGAAGGGAGGAAAGGGGAGGGGAAGAGAGAAATTGAAACTCAAAATTTGAAAAAATTATTAAATTTGTTTTAAAATTTAATTGGGGAAAAATAAAATATATTTTTTAAAAAGATGCTTCAACTGTGATATTTAGTAAATTATAAATAGTGAAAGAAAGAAGGATGACTTTTTTGGGGAAATTATAGGAATGGAAAATTTCAGGACTTTTGGGGACATTTTCATTATTGATTATTTCGGTGAGCCGCTCTTGAGCACTCATTTCAGAGGAGCACCTCTAATATGAGGGTTTGCCGAACTCTTTTCAGGGCTGCTCCTCTGCCTTTAGTATTTATCTGTCATCCAACTCATACCTGTGGCTCCAAGAAGTTGCAGCAAGAACAGCAGTCACACCCCGGTAAAACTGTCTTGGCAGACAGGCTAAACCAGGTTGAGAGTAACTGACAGCTCTTAAACCTGATTGGTGAGTTAGGGAGATGAATCCCCCAAGCACGTGAAGACTTCCCCTGGAGGAATGAATAGATGAGAACAATTTGTTCCAACGGCCATGAAGGTAGCTGAAGTCAGAGCCTGAAGATGCCAAAGGTCATCCCCTGCATCCCAGCCCTCTTAAGTCTAGCCCCTGGACTTTGATGAGTCTGGAAGAGAGAGTGAGGCTGACAATTTTATACAGCTCTGTCCCCAACTTTGCCTCTAATTCATTCAAAAGTCAAGGTATCATGTGCTAACACCATGATATCATTGGACCTTTTGGAAAATGAAAGATGAATATTCTTTCCACCAAAAAAATTTTAAGTTTTTCCAGATTTATGATACCAAATCATAACTCCCCCAATAGTACCTTGCCTGTAACAATTCACCCAATCACTAACGTGATGTAGATGAAAATATTATCAGAGACTACTAAGAATTCTAATCAATGAAATGACATCTTTCTGTTCTACAAAAATAATGTTTTAATGATTCATTCCCCCCTCCTTTTTTTGGAAACAGTAGCATGATTTCTATCTCCACTTCTCAAAACACATGCCCCAAGAGAAAAGAAAAGGGGAAAAACTCTTGTAATCATTTACCTTGATCAAATAAAACAAATCCACTTATTGGCTAAGTCAAAAAATGTGTCTTACTCTTCACTTTATGCCTATCTTTTCCTCTATCAAGAGTTAGGTATTATGTTTTATTATAAGTTCTTTGGAGTTGTGTCTACTCATTGTATTGGTCAGAGTTATCCCAAAATTGTTTTTCTTTGATCAGCCAATTAATAAATCTTTATTAAGCACCTATTATGTGCCAGGAACTGAGTACTAAGTACTAGAGATAACCAAAAGGTAGACCCTTGTTAGTACTATCAATGACTCTTGAGTGAAGACACAAATGTCACTTCCAATCAGATGTGAGTTTAAAATCCCATTTTTGTCATCTATTTACCCATATAACTTTTTTTTTTTCCTGAGGCAATTGCGATTAAGTGACTTCCCAGGGTCATACAACCAAGAAATGTTAATAAACATGAAACTTTTTTTTTCCTGAGGCAATTGGGATTGATTAAGTGACTTCCCAGGATCACACAGCCAAGAAATGTTAATAAACTTTGGAGGTCAGATTTGAACTCAGGTCACTTCAGAGCTCATGCTCTATCTACTGCCCCACCTAGCTATCCCTCCATGTGACTTCTTTATATCAGCTAGATAAACCTTTTCGATGTCAGTTTCTTTATCTGTACAATGAAGGGATTGAATGAACTCTAATATCCCATTTAGCTCTAAATCTATGGAGAAATATAATGTCCAAGCAAATATATATAAAGAAATACAAATACAAAAAAGGATAAATAGGAATTAATTAATGGAAGAAAGACACTAAAATTAGGAGGAGTTGGGAAAGGTTTCCTGTAAAAGATAGGATTTTAGTCGGAGAAAAGGAAGGAAAATGTTCCAAGCATGGTGGGCAGCCAAAGGAAATTCCTGAAATTTAGTTTGAATCAGTCAGGGGGCCATTGTCTGTGAAGTGAAGAGTATGTCTTTAGGAATAAGATGTAAGAAGGCTGAATAGGTATGAGGGGACTAGGTTATGAAGGGCTTTGGATAATAAAGAGCACTTTGTATTTAATCCTGGAGACACTGGGGAGCTTTTGGAGCTTATTGAGTAGGGAAATGACATGATCAGACTTGTGTTTTAGGAAAATCATTATAGTGTCTGAATGGAGAATGGATTAGAGTGGGGAGAGAGATTTGAGGCAGGCAGACCTACCACCAGGCTACTGAAATATAAATAAGACATGAGGTGATTGAGGGCTTGCACTGGAATGAGGCTAGTGTCTGAGGAAGGAAGGGGACATATAAAAGAAATGTTGCAAAGGTGGAATCAGTGGACTGTGGCAACTGATTGGACATTGGGAGGGAGAGAGAGAGCGAGGAGTCTAGTCTAGGATAACTCCTGTGTCTGAGGGACTGGGAAAATGGTGTCCTCTACAGTAATAGGGAAAGTTGTAGTTGGGAGAGAGTTTTAGCGGGAAAGAAAGTTTTTGGATGTCAACTGGAAATCTGGTTCAAGCTATCTGAAGGGCAATTGGAGACATGAGCCTGGAGGTCAGCAGAGAGGTTGGAGGATAAGTAGACTTGAAAATCATCAGCATAGAGAAAGCAATTAAATACGTGGGAGCTGATGAGATCACCAAATGATATAGTACAGAGGTTGAAAGAGAAAGAGCAGTTAAATAGGTAAAATGAAAACCAGGAGAGAGTGGTGTCCCAAAAACCCAGAGTAAAAAGTATAGTATCAAAGGCAGCAAAGAAGTCAAGAAGAAAAAGCCATTGGATTTGTCAACTAGAAGATTATTAATAACTTTGAAGAGAGTAGTTTTGGTTTAATGATAAGGTTGTAAGTCAGACTGTTTGGTAAGTCTTTTAACTTTTAACTTAAGTCTTTTAACTTTTAACTTAACTCAGTTAAATCAGTTAAGAAGAGTAAGAAGAGGAGAAAAAAATCACTTTTTTATAGGCCTTTTTCAAGAATTTAGCTACAAAAGGTAGAAGAGATATAGGATTATAAGTAGAAGGGATGAAAGGATCAAGTGAAGGTTTTTTTTACAATAGGAAAAAACATAGGCATGTTTATAGGGCAGTAGGAAATGATCTAGTAGACAGAAATAGACTGAAAATAAGTGAAAGAAGCGCTGATGATTTATGTGCATTGAATTTATATCTTGCTACTTTGCTAAAATTATTGTTTCAACTAAACTTTAAGTTGAGTCTTTGGGATTTTCCAAGTATATCACCATATTGTCTGCAAAAAGAAATAGTTTTATCACCCGATTCCCCATTTGTTTTCTTCTATTTCTTTTTCTTCTGTTATTGTTATTGGTAGGATTTTCAATACAATATTGGTTACAGTGGGTGTCTTTGTTTTATACCTGATCTTATGAGGAAGGTTTCTAGTTATCCCCATTAAAATAATGCTTGCTGATGGTTTTAGGTAAATGTTTTTTGTCATAGAAAAAAAGGGAAAAAAATAACAAGATAAATAATAGCAAGTTGTATATATTAGACTTGCAGTTTCATTGCAATTATCTTTTTTAAATTATACTATGTTATTAAGATGCTTGTTTTATTTCATAAATGAAAAAAAAAATGAAAGAGTAGGGATGACAGAGGATAATGTATTGAAAGAGAAGGGATAGAATGAGGTCATCTGTTTAAGTAGAGGGATTATTCTTAGTCAGAATAACTTCATGGGAGAGAGGAACTGAGAAGGAGAAAGTGGCAGAAGACATCTGAGTGACAGAGTAGGAGGAGAGAAGAGAAAGTTCACAGTAAATGGCTTCAATTTTTCTATAAAATATGGTAGGTGTTATACATAGAACCTAATTTCACTTTCTTTCCATTCTCAATGGGTTTGGTACCTTGCCCATAATTTTTTTTTCCTCCACAACTCTCACCCTTATACTAGGGGACTCCAATATACATCCAGACTCTCCCTCAAATATCCCAATTTCTCAGTTCTTCCACCTAATCACTTCCTATGAGCTAATCCTCTATCCCACTTAAACTACATCCCAAAATGATCCTTACTCTTTCTCCCAATCCCTTGACCCTTCAATTCTCTTTCAGGCTATTTCCCTTATACTACTTTATTTCATCTTGATCCAATTTAATTCTATACTATTCTCCTGTCTTTAATATCCACTTTTTCATATCAAGTCCACCTAAACCTAATAATGGGATCACTCCCATTATTCTTTGCCTTTGCTCCTAGGTAAGTGCTGGGAAGCCTGCAACGGAGCTGTCATCTTCCATCTACCCTAGAGGATTTCTTACATAAGGAGTCTCTCTTCCATATCTCACTAGAGATACAGCATTAATGTTGTACAATTTTTTTTTTCTGATTCTGCTCACTTTACTTTGCATCAGTTTGTACTATCCAGGAGTCTATGTCTCTTTACAATGGACACAAATTCTATTTGCTGATGAAAAGATTTTTATTTTTATTCTAAGAAATGTTTATTTTTATCTGAAATTCTTTCCTTTTTTTTTTTTAAAAAAATTGTTTATTTACTTAATACTTTTCTCCAGTGATATTCAAAACAATATTTTTGCAATTTTTAAAAAAATAAAGCTTTTTATTTTCAAAATATATATAATTTTTAACATCCACCCTTACAAAACCTTGTACTCCATTTCCCCCTTTTTTCCCCTCATCCCCTCCCCTAGACAGCAAGTGATCCAATATATGTTAAACATGTGCAATTCTTCTATACATATTTCTACAAATATGCTGCACAAGAAAAATCTGATCAAAAAGGAAAAAAAAATGAAAAAGAAAACAAAATGCAGGCAAACAACAACAAAAAGAGTGAAAATATTATGTTGCGGTCCACACTCAGTTCTCACTTTGGGTTCAGATGGCTCTCTTCATCACAAAACTGTTGTAACTGGACTGAATCATCTCATTGCTGATCAGAATTGATCATTGTATAATCTTGCTGTTGCTGTGTACAATGATTCCCTGGTTCTACTCATTTTACTTAGCATCAGTTCATGTATCTCGAAGTCTCTCTGAAATCATCCTGCTGATCGTTTCTTTTAGAGCAATAATATTCCATTACATTTATATAACTTATTTAGCCATTCTCCAAATGATGGGCATCCACTCAATTTCCAGTTTCTTGCCCTACAAAAAGAGCTGCCACAAACATTTTTGCACATGTGGGTCCCTTTCCCTCCTTTAAGATCTATTTGGGATATAAGCCCAGTAGGAAACACTGCTGGGTCAAAGGGTGTGCACAGTTTGTAGCCCTTTGGGTATAGTTCCAAATTGCTCTCCAGAGTGGTTGGATCAGTTCACAGTTCCAACAACAATGTATCAGTGTCCCAGTTTTCCCACATCCCCTCCAACACTCATCATTATCTTTTCCTGTCATTTTAGCTAATCTGGGAGGTGATGAAATGGTATCTCAGAATTGTCTTAATTTGCATTTCTCTGATCAATAGTGATTTAGAGCACCTTTAGATGAAAACATTTTTAAACTGAACACAAATAATATAAAAACTAAGAAATGCTGAAGTAATAAATTATCATTTAAACATTTGTAATATTTGGATTAGCCAATGTCTGAGTACAGTGCATTCATTACAAAATACTTAGACTACAATTAGACCTCACCTTTTCCATTTATCTATATCTTTATCAACCAGTAAGAACATTGCCAAGGCCCCTACATTCACCAAGAAGTATATAGATAGCTCTTCAAACCACTCCTTACATGTCACCAAAGCCAGTCATGGATGGAAAACATGTACTAGAAATTCCAGTCTAGACTCATCATAATCTAACATCATATTTGATGATGGTGAAAAATTAAAGTCTCCTTTTTTTTAAGGAATATGCTGCTATTTTTCTTCATATCACAAATAGATGGCAACAAGGGCCTAACAAGACATTAATCCTAAAATGTCATTGTTTTATTGTTGATTTTTTTCTAAGGCATTTGGGTTTGGTCAGCTTCCCATTGAAACAGTTAGCATAGGAGAAAAATCCTAATTTGTGAGAATTGGCATTCTGAAAAAACAACAACTCATACAAGAAATAACACCACTTGCCATTTCACAAAGAGTTGTCTCTTTTGGGGTTTTATTCTGCATTCCTCTCTGGGGATTCATAATTTTAGCTCAATTAGGCAATATTACCAGGTTACAGCTGGCATGCAATTCATCACTCCCCGTGTTCTTGAAAACAAAATTTATTAGTTCTGGAAAAAAATGAATCAATTCCCCAACCAGAGGTTTGGGAAATAGAAAAACAGACAATTACTTTTGTAGACTATTGGTATTGGAAAGGATTATTAATAGGAGATTGGAGAATCAAAAGAAATGAAGAAAGCTCTCCAGGTCTTAATGGATCTTTTTATGTTTTATTCTTATTTTTAATTTTTTACTTTTAGTTTGAATTTTTCTTTGTCCCTCTAACTCTTTTCATCCATTGAGAAGGCAAGAAGTAAAACACCCATTATATGTATAAAGTCACGCAAAACATATTTCCCCATTAGCCATGTTGCAAAGGAAAAGAAGCAAGAAAAAATAAAGAAAAAAAAAAAACTAAGGGATTAAAAATCTCTTAGAGCCCATCAGTTTTCTCTCTGGAGCAAGCTAGCATTTTTCATTGAGCTATTTGGAATTATTTTGGATTATTATATTGATAATGATGAGAACTAACATTTATGTAGTGCTTATGATATGGCAGTGCTATGCTAAGTGTTTTACAATTTTTATTTCATTTGATCCATACAACAATCTATATACAACTGAGCCAACAAGGGTTAAGTATCAGAGTTGCTAAGTCTGTCACAGCTAATTATTTTTACAATATTGCTGTTACCATGTACCATGTTTTCCTTCAAGTCTTTCCAGTATTTTTATGAAACCATTCTCTTCATCATTTTTTATAACACTTCCATTATAGCAGTGCAGTGGGTAGGAAAAGATGAGCCTGGAGTCATGAAAATTCACTTTTCTAAATTCAAATCCAGTCTCAGATATTAGATATGTGACCCTGAAAAAGTCACTTAAACCTGTTTGCCTCAATTCCTTCATCTGTAAAATGAGCTGCAGAAGAAAATAGCAAATTGCTCTAGCATCTTTGCCTAGAAAGCCCCAATTTGTCACAAAAAGTCTTACATGACTGAACAAAATTCCATTAGAATTGTGTATATATACACCTATGACAGCCAACCTATCAGTTTCCAATTCTTTATGTGGATCCTTTTATAGAAAGAAAGAATTCCATAGTATGTAGTTAAGAGGTAATCTTCACCTTTTCAAGGGGGGTGCCTACCATATGAGATCCCAATTCCAACTTAGTATTGGGAGCCAAATAAATATTATATCAATAATCATAGAGTGCAGGTGCTGGAGAGGAAGAGGTTTATTTTTAAAATTTCTTATTGATTTATTATCAGTAAATTCTTTGATTTGCATACCTAATTTATACACCTGGGATCACTCTTTTTTTTTTTTTTTTACTTTTTATTTTTTATTTTAATTAAAGCTTTTTATTTCTAAAGTATATGCATGGATAATTTTCAACAATCACCCTGGCAAAACCCTGCGTTCCAAATTTTTTCCCTCCCTTCCCCCATCCCCTCCCCCTAGGCGGCAAGTAATTCAATGTATTTTCACAAATATGACATTGCACAAGAAAATTCAGATTAAAAAGCAAAAAAAAAAAAAAAAAAAAAAAAAAAAAAAAAAAAAAAAAAAAAAAAAAAAAAAAAAAAAAAAAAAAGAAAAGAAAAGAAAAGAAAAAAGAACAAAGAAAAGAAAGAAAAAAAGGAAAAGAAAATGCAAGCAAATAACAAGAAAAAGAGTGAAAATCATGTTGTGATCCACACAGTTCTCACAGTTCTCTCTCTGGGTGCTAATAGCTCTCTTTATCACAAGACCATTGGAACTGGCCTGAATCAGGAAAGGAAGCGTTTCAGTATTTGAAGTAGAATATTATAGCAATATAAGTTGGACTTTAAGTCAGAAGTGGGGTATAAATTCCCCTTGTGGGGGTACACATCACCATAATTTACAACCTTCTGACCATGGACGAGGTATTTATCTATGTAAGTATTAAAAGGGGAATGGAAATCAAGTGAGATAAGGCGTTAATGTAAACTATTTTGCGTAAACCCTCAAATCTTAAAGTAAACGTGAAACTCTTTGAAGTGTAACCTATATCACCATTTGGCATTCTGGTCAAATTTTACCTCATGAAAAACAGGAAATTTCAGTTACTAATTAAAAAAAAACCTTCAAGTTCTATTGTTTTTTTCCAGTAAATAAATTCAAGGATGCTACATTTTTGTTCATTAAAATTTTAAATCTCTCCCTAGTAATAACTAAAACACCATTATTTTTTAAATCTAGAATCAGAGATTTGGAGATGGAAGGGACGCTGAAATTCATCGAAGTCATCTTTAATTTACCATAGGAAGAAAATAAGATCCAGAAATTTTAAATCACAAGCAAATAATTGCCAGATATCCCCCATTGGTTGGAAAACCAACCCAAGTGTAGGATTCCTAGTTGTTCTTTGAAAAAAAAGAGAAAACTGGGGAAAACAAAACCAAACACACGCCCAGTCTGCAATTCCGGGATCTAAACGTTGGTTGTGGGTGGCCCTGACTGATGAGTCTGAGTCCCGGGAGAAAAGGGCCAAGTCCAGGCAGGGTTGCACACGCCGCCTTCCTGCGAGTTTTTGATTAACGCCCGGCTTTGTTTTCCTTTCCTTATCCATCACTACATCCTGCGGGCACAGCCCCGATAACAATTCCCTTCAGCCGGGACTTGAGCGGGTGCCCAGTCTCCCATCCACCCTCCTAACGCCTCATTGCGCTTAAAACGCAGCGCTCCTGCACCGAAAGGACGGACCCTGGTTTCCCGCGGCTTACAGCGGGGCAGGAGCGCAGGCTGCAGGCAGCCTCAGGAGATGGGAGGCGATAGAAACCCTCGGGAAGTTAAGGACTCAGGCTCTCTTCGAGCTAGATCCTCAGGCAGGTAATGTAGCTGCCAATCAAACGGAATAGGCGTGGCCTCTTCTCCCGTGAATGCAGGAGATTAAAAGGTACCCACTTTGCCAGGAAACGGCCCAAACTCTGAGCATGCGCTGCAGCCCTCGCCCAGGCCCCGTGTTCATTGCTTTCTCCCAGGGGACCGTCCACGTGAAGACTTGCTAGATATCCGTAGAGAAAAGGGCAGGAGAAGGAGAGCATTCATTGGAGAAATTGTTAGTGGGGGAAACGAGAAAAGAGCTCCTTCCAGGGACAGATATGAAAGATGTCACCCATCCTGGTAAAACTTTTGGCAATCCAATTTAAAAAGTTAATTCAAGACATTCCCCCCATCCCATTGACTTCCCATCTTTTGCTAAGCTTCAATCCGTTCTCCCTCCTGCCAATCGCACCTTTTAAGTTTTTTTTTAAATTTTTCAAATATTAAGTATTTTATAATTAATCTGACTCCCCCACTTTCCTCATTAATTAAACTAAATTAAAAATACTAACCAGAGAACAGTATTCCTAAAAACATACCTACCCAGTCTGACAAAACAAAGGCCCGTGCTAGCCATGTTTGAAAATGTATGTAAATACAGTCTGCGAAACAAATCCTCCTTTTAGACGCATTGAAAAGGTATGTCTCAGTCTTTAAGTTCATTACCTTTCAGTCAAGAGGTGAACAGCATATTTCATTTTCATTCTTTAGGCTAGTGGTTTGTCATCGAATTGCTCAAAGTTCCAAAGTCTTTCAAAATTGTTTTTACTCTTTAATGACATTATCATTGTATAAATTATTCTCTTAGTTTTACTCATTTCATTCTGCATAATTCTACATAATAATTGCTAGTTTCCTTTGAAATCAGCCATTTCATCATTTCTTACGGCATGATAACATTTCCGTTGCATTCATATGCTGCATTCTTTAATAGTAAAATAGTCCCTCAGTTTCTAAAGTTTAATCTCCTGGATTCATCTTATAAACTCATAAGTTAGTTCCATAAGAATGGAAAAGAGTTGTGGAGAGTAGAGATAACATAGTCCATGTTCTGGCTTGTCAAGAAAAATGTTGAAACCCCCCCCCCCCCCCCCCCCCCCACCGGTTCCCCCCCCCCCCCCCCCCCCCCCAGTAGAAATACTCTCTTCTAGCCATCTACACCCAGAGAGAGGACTGTGGCAATTGAGGGTGGATCACAACATAGCATTTTCATTCTTTTTATTGTTGTTTGCTTGCATTTTATTTTTTCTCATTTTTCCCCTTTTGGGCCTGATTTTTCTTGTGCAGCAAGATAACTGTATAAATATGTGTACATATATTAGATTCAACATGTATTTTAACATGTTTAACATATATTGAATTACTTGCCATCTAGAGGAGAGGAGTAGAGGGGGGAGATTTGGAACACAAGGTTTTGCAAGGGTCAATGTTGAAAAGTTATCCATGCATATAAGTTTTAATAAAAAAAATAACAAATGTGGAAATATGTTTAAAAGCATTGTACATGTATAACCTGTATCATGTTGTTTGCTGTCCAGCAGAGGGGAGATAAGGGAGGAATGGAGAAAAAATTTGCAATACAAAATATGCAAAAATGAATATTGAAAATTCTTTACATGTATATGGAAAAATAAAATACTACTGAGAAAAAACTCTTCTGAAAGCTATTAATAACTTTAGTTACACAAGGAATTGTAAAATAATGTACATGTATTATACCATTTGATCTGAATATTGTACACACTGAGTCACAATATCTGAGTTCAAATCCCAGCCCTGTTACTATCTGTGTGACCTTGGTGAAGATCACATAATCTTTCTAAGCCAGCTCCTTCATATGTAAAATAGCAGTACAGTGGGAATTAGACTAGGTGCTTCCATCTCTAAATCTTGGATCCTATGATCCTACAACCTCTGAGGGGCCTAATGAATAGAATACTGGACAATAGGTATGACCTGCCTGGATTTGAATCCTGCTCTATAAACAAGTCACTTGATACCTTAAGAGGCCAGTTTCCTCATTTGTAAACTGAAGATAATAATACCTATTTCAAAGGGTTGCTGTGGAGGTCAAATGAGACCACTGATGGAAAACATTGCAAAATTAAAGTACTTTGTCAAACTGAAGCCCCAGAGTTAAATGACTTGTCTAAGATGGACAAAATGTAAAACATGAAACAGTCACTCTCTCAGAGACTGATATACTATTATATATTATTAGGAGAGACAACATATACATGTATATAAAACATAGAAGAGACTAGACGACCTGTAATGTTATTGGTATAGGGAATTCCCAGATGAAAAAGCTAAACTAATCAATAAAGTATTTTATTAAGCTCTGTTAGGTTCTGGGTGTACAAAATGTAAAAAATGAAAGTCACTCTCCTCAGAGACAATATATACATGTAAACAAAACAGAAAAGACTGGACCTGTGATGTTATTGGTATAGGGAATTCCCAGATGAAAAACTCCCTCTGCTAATATAGGTTGGTATCTTCTCTGCAAATTATACTTAGAAAATTGCCTAGAAAGATATAAAACATACAAAAGCAATATGTAAATTCAAGAAAATTTTGGGAGTGGAGTACAAGCAGCTGGGAAGAGCACAGGAAAATTTCAATTTATCTCTAGAAAAGCTATAATTTATCCATTAAACAATTATTTGTTACATATCTCCAGTAAAGAATGAAGTGGATATCCTGCCTCAGATACTTACCAACTGTGTGACCCTGGCAAATCATTGGCTTCTGTTTGTCATCTGCAGAATGAGGAGTTGTAGGCCTTTCAGTCCATCTAGTTGTACTAGATGACAACATTCTTGTCATGTTGCGGTGACTGTTAGGTTTACAAAGGGATTAAGCTCTGAGGTGTCCTGCCAGTCTACATGTGTGTCTTTCATTAGAGTACCAGCCATATTTTCAGCCATTCTTGAAGACTATCTACTAAGTTGTAGAGGAGTTATGGTATTGTTGGAGTTGGGGGTACTATACACACAGAATTATACTAAGTTTTCTCTCATTTTATCAAGGGAGATAGTGACTTATTCAGGGTCACACAGACAAGTTAGAGGTATTATCAATTATCAGAGCGAGGTATCCAGGTTTTCTGATTTGCATAGCCTCTTTCCACTGTACTTAAGAGATTTTGGACCCCAATATCAATGATATCATATTAGTATATGAAAATTCTCAATGTGCCTCCATGGCAGATACAATTTTTTTCTCTTTATAAGAGCCCTCTTACTTGCTTTCCTATCTTCTTGGGAAATATCTTCTTGGGGTAACCTTTCTTTTTTTTAAAAATTAAGTCTTTTTTTTTTTTTTCTTCAAAACACATGCATGATTTTTGATTTCCTTCACAAGCTAATTGTACAATAATTCAGAGTCTGATTCTTTTTGTACAGCAAAATAACGTTTTGGTCATGTATACTTATTGTGTATCTAAGTTATATTTTAATATATTTAACATCTACTGGTCATCCTGCCATCTAGGGGAGGGGGTGGGGGGTAAGAGGTGAAAAATTGGAACAAGAGGTTTGGCAATTGTTAATGCTGTAAAGTTACCCATGTATATATCCTGTAAATAAAAGGCTATTAAATAAAAAAAAATTAAAAAAAAACATATGCATGGAAAATGTTTCAACACTGAGCCCTGCAAAATCTTGTGTTCCAAATTTCCCCCTCCTTCCCCTTACCCCCTCCCCTAGATATTTAGTAATCCAATATGTTAAACATGTTAAAATATGTCCAACCCAATATATGTATACATATTTATATACTTATTTTGTTGCACACAAAAAATCAGATAAAAAAATGAGAAAGAAAACCAAATGCAAGCAAACAACAACAAAAAGTGAAAATGCTATGTTGTGATCCTCACTCAGTTGGAGTGAGCTTTCTGCAATGAAATCTCCAGGTATTGCTTGGACGTTGGTCATTGCAAGGTTTGCAAGGACATTGGGTTATGTCCCACTATTAAGTATGTCATGAGTCTCCTTCAGGGTTATCTTGCTTTTAGTCCCAGGATCCTTTTTAATCTCAGCGCACTCCCCTCCCCCCGGCCCCCATTTGCAGAGTAAAGTCTCGGGCGTGGGTATTCCTGCTCTCCCTCTGCTCTCCCCACTTTTTATTGAAACTGCTCTACCTTCCATCCCTTCGGGGGAGCCCTTCAGCACGCCTCAGGCAACCCTTTATTTCCTTTCCGCCTCCAGCCCAGCCCTGAGCCCACGCTGCAGCCCCCTTCCCTTGCCGCGGTCCGGAGTGGGGGCCCCGCCTCCTCCACCGGCGGCCCCGCCTTGGGCCGGACACCCCGCCCAGAGGAGGAGGCCGCCGGCGGTGAGAGCTGGGAGCATGGGGGAGCGGGGACAGCCTCCCGAGCAACAAGCAGGAGCGCTGCCCGGAGTGCGCGGGGAAGCCGCCGTTGGCCCGGGCGTTAGCAGAGGAAGGGGGGCCGGCAGCTGGGCTTGACAGCGGCGGCGGGGGGGGCTAGCCTAGCCAGAAGCTGCGCAGCCCACGAGCCCGCCCGCTCTCTCGGGATCCCCGCAGGAGCCTGGAGCGAGGAGCGGCCGGGAGGAGCTGCACCTGGCGGGGGCCCGAGCGGCGAGGGCCCGAGCGGCGAGGGCCGGGACTCCCGGGGGAGGCCGCCGGCAGGCAGAGGATGTCGCAGCCGCCGCTGCTCCCCGCCTCGGCCGAGACTCGGAAGTTCACCCGGGCGCTGAGCAAGCCCGGCACGGCGGCCGAGCTGCGGCAGAGCGTGTCCGAGGTGGTGCGGGGCTCCGTGCTGCTGGTGAGTGCGGGCGCAGGTAGGGAGCGCGGGGGCCCGGCCCGGGCCGGGGCGGCGGCGGGGCGCGGGGCGCACCCCCGGCCGCGAGTCCCTCCTCCCCACGCCACGCTCCCTCCCACCGCTCCGTCAGCCGGTCGGGACGAGGCGGAGCCCGCCGGGGAGCTGGGGCTCTCGGGCCAGGAGCTTGGAGGGAGTGGGGCAGAGGAAGAGCCGCAGGAGAAGCCCCCGGAGGGGGGGGGGGGCGACCAGCGCCGGTCTCCTGGAGCCATCCAGACCATCCAAAGAGGAGCATCCCCGCTCCCCCTTGTATCGCCCCGTCCTCGCCCTGGGGCAAATGTCACGCCAGCGAGAGAACCACTCCCTGTCCCCCAACCCACCTTAGCGCCTTGGGTATCCTCTCCTCTGTCACCATCTGGCTTCCAAGCTGATATTTGGCACCTGTGACCTCCCAGGTCCCCCTCCCTTCTCCTCCTTCCTTCTCCCTCCCATTTACCGGCCTGCTCCGGGGGGACGCGGTGCCCGACGTCTCTGGGTCAGGGGAGGGGGTGATACCTAGGACCCTCTCCTCGAGCCCCGCCTTGGAGCCTTAGGTGTGCCCCAGGACTCCTGCCCATCAGGGGCCTGGTAACCCCAGCCACCTGTGTGCTTCTATTTCAAAACTGACTTAGATTAGCTGTTGATTTATGTAGACATGCCCTAAATTTATGCACCCTGCAGGGGAAAATGTCGACTCCCGCAGAGTGCCACTGGATAAGAGAAAAGGAAGAGAGGTATCTCTAGATGTTAGGAGTTCTAAGTCAACTTTTCCATCTAAAGCATGGTGGATGCTATGTTAGGAAACCGGAGTAAATTATGACAGATTTGACTTTTTAAATGCTAGTGATTCTGCGGGACTCCTTGTTAGGGTTTGGAAAGCAGCATGTTACCCATCTGGAAACTTTTAGCCATTCTTATGTATTGTAAAAGGCTTCTGGTATGTCTTGAAAGGACTTTGTGGGTGGGGTACTTTTTTCTTGTTTGTAAAAAAGAAGGTTCTGAAATTTAGCACTTTATTATTAAAAACATTATTCCAAAAAAGGGGGTCCAAAAGTTTTCATAATACGTCTAAAGACCTCCATCACACACAGAAAAGAGTCAGAACCCCTGCTTTAGTAGCAGAGGGCATATGTTCTTAATGTAAGTAAAACATTTTTTGATACTGAGATGCTCTGTGGAATACAGTCAGAAGTTGAGATTGTATAAACGATCTGTTTATTTCCATATCCAGTTTGTTCAGTTCACACGTCAAGATATTTTATGTTTCTGTAATTGACAAGTTTACTTACTCATCTAAGGCCAACAAACTGTTACTTAGACTGATATCACGAATAGTAAGCCCATTCTTCCTTCAACTATAATCTCAATTGATTTGTTAAAGATAATAAGAGTAACTAGATGGCCCAGTGGATAGAGCACCTGAATTCAAATATGATCCCAAACACTTAACACTTACTAGACCCTCACAAGTCAGTTAACCCCAACTACCTTACAGGAAAAAATTTAAAAATAATAATAGCTAACAGTTATTTAGTATTTACTATGTGCTAAGCACTTTTACAACGATTATCTTATTTGATCCTTACAACAATCCTTTGAGGTAGATGTTGTCATCCCCATTTTACAAATGAGGAAACTGAGGCAGTTCAAGGTCACACAGCTTGTAAGGGTCTGAGATTAGATTTGAATTCAATCTTTCCTGATTCCAGCCCCTTCACTCTCTCCACTGTAAGAAGGAGCCAAAGAACAAGAGATTTTAACTATCTTAACTTCTTAGTGTGTGACAACCCTTTTGGGCTAAGAATCTGAGTAGCTTAGTGATGTTAAATGGGAAAGTAAATCAGTTTTAAGATTGCTAAATAACTTATATCATTAGTATATTTTCCTGAATCTTCATTATAAATACTTTATAGATGAGATCAATGAGAGGGAGATAAGGAAGATCTTCATTTGAAAATTTAAAAAAATTTAATATTTAGATTAAAAAGTAGTATTTGGGTTAGCCCCACCATTTATCAGATATTTAAGAAATTAGATTATTGCCTGAATTGCTACTTTTTTCATTCTTAATTTTCTTGTTTTAACTATTCTTAGTATGATAGTCTATCATATTAAAAGAAAAGCATGTTAAAGTGGCCCCCCCCCAAAAAAAAGCAGGATTTGGAATTGGGAGATCTCTGTTCTAATACCTGTTGTCTTTATGAATATGGAAAGGTTCTTTATTCTCTTCTCTTATTCAGTTTTCCTATCTCTAAAAGATAAAAATTGTAGCACTTCACAGGCTTATGAGGCAAAGACTCACAAAATGCTATAGAAACTTTAATTTTTATTAACATGTTAACCCAAGCATTACCTTTAGAAATAGAAGAGAAACTAGCAATTTGTAACTCTGCTATCCTTTTAATACTTTAGCAGTTCCCTGAAGAAGGCATGATATTAACTAGATTTGGAGTCAGTGGAAAAATGAGTTCAGGCTACATTACTAATACTTGGGCAAATCACTTAATCTTTTTGAAACCTAGTTTCTTCATCTTTAAAATGGGGATGATAACACCTGCTGTACCTGTTTTACAGGGTTATTGTATCACATGAGATCATGTATGTGAAATGTTTTGACAACTTTCAAACACACAGATAAATGCTAGCTATTGTTGTTTTAAATCATTATATATGTATTATTGTTTATAATAAAAACATTAGGATTGACAATTAAGGGCCATTGTTGCCATTTTCTAATTTACTTATCATCAGTGAACATTAGGCAAATGAGTCTAAAAATACTTGGACTTGGATGTATAAGATATACATCCTTAGATGCCATTTATATTATGTATTATATTAATATATTTATTATGTGTTATATAATATAATATAATATTGGCAAGGATCTGGAGGAAAACAGATCTACCATTTATGGATCATAACGTCATTTTATATGTATTATGTTTTATATATATATATATATATATATATATATACGCATGTTTGTATATATACATATATATCAATATATAGATGTCATCTTATATCTATTATATTTTACATATATATACATATAAATATAGATATACATACAAATAAATAGATAGGTGGATGGATGAATGGGTATGTATATACCTATGACAGTCTTTGGGCATGTGCAGCCAGAGTCCCTGGTGTCACAGTATTTTTAGTCTCCTGATAAAAACATGCTTTAACTAGTATAAAATACTCTGAGTTTAGAAAGCCCATTCAGAAATAGGAAGGCTGTTAGTTGAATAGGAAAACATATTTCCAAACTACACTCTGACTTCCAGTTTAGGAGTGTGTGATTGGAAGGTTCACTGGAGGATGATCTACTAAGGGAATCTTGGGGAAAGGATTAACACATGAGGGAGCTGGCAGAGATTCAGAGCTACCCAACCATAAATATCTCAATACCCAGCACTTGTTTCCCTTATCCTCCCTTCTTCCTGCTCCCCCCCACTCCCATTTTTCTTACCATATACCAGGTTCTTCCAATGCTGATTCCCAAATCACTCAGTTAGTCTAGTAACTTAAGCTATCAGAATCGTTGACAAGATACACTGATTCTCTTAAAGGAAAGACTAGTCAAATGAGACCTAAATATCTCCTATAACTTTGTATAAACTTTGTTGATGGTGGTTATAAATAATGAACTTTAAGGACCAAGAGTTTTAACTTTGTTGATGGTTATAACTAATGAGCTTTAAAGACCAAGCCTGTTCTTAATTTTAATGAATTCATGGATAGCTAGTTAGTGCAATAGATAGAATATTAGGTTTGGAGTCATGAAAAGCTGACTTCAAATATGATCTCAGACTCTTACCAGCTTTGTGACCCTAGTCAAGTCACCTAACTTTGGTTTGCCTCAGCTTCCAAATCTTAAAATGGGGATAAATAATAGCACTTACCTCACAAGCTTGTTGTGAAAATCAAATGAGATAATAATTGTAAAGCACTTATGCCTAGCACATAGTAAGTACTATATAAATTTTAGCTATTATTATTATTATTATTAATTTAGTATTTCCCCATACCACCTAGTAGGGTAGTCAAGAACTGGTAAATGCTTTTAAAAAGGTTCTTAACAGACTGACTAAATGCAGCTTTGCAGGGGAACCAAAACAACATATAATCCCCAAACATTTCATTAGTTCTTTTCACATTTAATAAGATCGCAGAATGTTAGTGTCAGTTCAGTAAGTTACAGCATCAATTTTAAATAAAATTCTCGTGTTTCATTCGTTTATCGACTTCTTATTGTGGGCCTGTGTTAATTTGTTAGACTATAAAATGAGTCTTTGGCTTGACAGAAGTTGTGCATTGCCTCCGTCAGGAAACTTGACATGGAGTTTTCAACTCTGCTCTCTAAACTGTATGACTTTGAGTAAGCCAACTTGGGGGAGACTTTCTGAGCCTCAATTCTTTTTTCCTGTAAAATGAAGATGGTTTCTGAGGTTCCTTGTAGCTCCACAGTTCGGGGGTTCCAAGTTCTAAGTTCAACCCAGGGGATACATTGGGTTCCAGGGTTGGAGTCTGGAAAAGATCATATCTGGTTTAGTTGTATGACTCTGGAAAAGTCACTTAGTCTGTTACAACCTCAGATTGTTTATCTGTAAAATGAGGATAGAAGTAGTTGTTGTGAGTATCAGATGAGATATGATGACAGAACAACCAGGTGGTGGGTGCAGTGGATAGAATGCTAGCTCTGGAGTGAAGAGGACTTTTTTTTTTTTTTTTTTTTTTTTTTCTGAGTTCAAATCTGGCCTCAGGCATTTAATGGCAGTGTGAACCTAAGAAAGTATACTTAATTCTCTTTGCCTCAGTTTCCTAGTCTGTAAAATGAGCTGGAGAAGGAAATGGTTAACCATTCTGGTATCTTTGCTAAGAAAATTCCAAATGGGTTTATGGAGAGTCAGACATGATGGCATAGCAACAAATAATTTGTAATAATAATAATAATAACTGTTGTAGAAGTCCATACATATTGTTGGGAAAAAATTGTATTTAGGGGCTATGAAAAGAAGACTCATTATTTTGTATTTCTGTTGTAGAAGTCCATATAATGTTGAAAAAAATTGTGTTTGGGGAGTATAAAAAGACTCATTCTGTATTTCTGTTTAGCTTTCCATGATTCAGGACAAACATACCAAACACTAGTATAAAAATTCAGAACTGAAACCAAATTCTCACTGAGCAGTGTTAATTGAATTTTATTTAATGACTATTTTTTGATGAGGGTAAAGGAAAACTGAAGTGATCCTAAATCTTTTTTTTTTTTTCAAATTATTTAAATAATATATGATTGACCTAGACATAAAAGGAAATGTAGCAACTTAAGGACGGTAAGCATTCTTTCTTTCCAAAAGATCTGTGTAAATGGCATGCAAGAACCCAAAGTCATTTTATCAGTTACCCTGCACCTAAGTATTATAGTGCTAGTTAGTCATCTGGCTACTTAGTTTCCTTAGAGATCTTATCTGAGTGTCTGCAGCCCAAGTACCTCTTGCTGTGCTTTAGCTCCTGTGAATTATTTCATTCCATTCCAGATTCCTCTGAGAATCTTTGCCTTTTGCAAGGCAAAAGGGAAAAAAAAAAAACAACAAAAAACAAAAACAACAACATCAACAACAAGTTTCATTGTTGTTGTTGTTTGTTGTATTGACTTTATAGTGATAGAAAGGGATGAATTGGAGGTGGGAGAAGTCTCTTCTTGGGCTTTTTACTGAGGAACTTATCTTGGAAGTACAGGCAACCTGAGATTATCTGAGGTAGCCTGAGACAGGAGAACATTGATCTTTAAATCCACAGGTAATGGAGATAATTTCAAATCAGATGTGGTTTCAAATAGTGGCATTCACTGGTGTTAAATTTCATTTCCCTCTCACTGTGATGGTAGTATCTAGCATTCAGAAATGGTAAATAGGCCATGAGAGAGGAGGCCTGATCATCCGTTCTGGGTAAATGAGAGCTGGCTAATGAGAAGTGACAATTCCTCTAAATTCTCTTCCATTTAATTTTATGTATTTTTAAAAATTATAGCTTTTTATTTTCAAAATACATACATGGATAATTTTCGACATCCATCCCTACAAAATTCTGTGTTCTACTATTTTTTCCCTCCCTTTCCCCTCTCCCAGACAGTCCTCCAGTCCACTTAATTTTAGAGGAGTAAGAATTATAGTTGTGATAGGTTTAGAATTCAAGGTTAGAAAAGTAATTAAGCAATCATTCATTCAAAAAACATTGAAAAAACTGTGTATTATTCAGTCAGGTCCAGTTCTTCTTCTTCTTTTTTTAAATTTATTATAGCTTTTTATATACAAGTTATATGCATGGGTAATTTTACAGCACTGACAATTGCCAAAACGCTTGTTCCGATTTTTCCCCTCCTTCCCCCCACTCCCTCCCCTAGATGGCAGGAGGACCAATACATGTTAAACATGTTAAAGTATAAATTAAATACAATATTAATATACATGTCCAAACAGTTATTTTGCCGTTCAAAAAAGAATCGAGGTCCAATCTTTGTGATCCCATGGACCATACTATTCTTGGGGTTTTCTGGGCAAGGATACTGGAATGGTTTGCCATTTCCTTCATCAGGGAACTAGGGCAAACAGCTAAGTGACTTATCCAGTTCACACAACTAGTGAGAGTCTAAAACTGAATTTGAACTCAGGACTTCCTGACCCTATAAGGGTCCAGTGCTTTATCCATTGAGTACCCTAATTGCCTCCACTTTACTATAGAGATACGGAGTTTGAATCAAAAGAGCATTCTAATACAGAAGATAAGATATAAACAATTGAGCTTCCATTCTAATATAGAAGATAAGACATAAATAATTGAATGCATGTTTGTTGAATGAATGAAAGAAAAGAAGCCTTAATAATTATCATCCACAAACATGTCTACTCTATGTAGGGCACCATGCTACTGCTCTAAAAAAACATAGGGCTGAGTGCAATGATGGCCATCTCCCTTAGTTCGTGAGCTTATTTGTTGTTCCCTGGGATACAACCTTGATGCAGCAGTACTTGAGAGGCTTACTGAGAGAGCTGTACTTGAAAGGAAGATAGGAAAATATGGGGAAAGATGATCTATAGAGTTAAGACTTGAATGAATGGTCTCAATAATAATGGTGCTCCTGGAATTGAGAGGAAAGAGCCTTGTTTAAGGATTAGTATGGTTGGGAATGTCTTCATGGACAAGGGAGAACTTGAACTTTGCTATGGAAAGAAGGTATGACTAAATAGAGGTGTGTGATACTGGGGGAATGTGTGAACAAATGCTAGGGGGCAGACCTGAGTGACACTTTTGTGTTAAATATTTTTATTGTCACTTTTCTCTTTTTAAGTTATAAATTTAACAAACATAGGTAGATAAAGCAAATGCTAGGGGGCAGACATGAATGACACTTTTCTGTTAAATGTTTTTATTGTCACTTTTCCCTCTTTATTTCTTTTTTTTTTATGTTATAAATTTAACAAACATAGGTAGATAAAGCATTTATTAGGAAACACTCATTGTGAGCCAGGCAGGATGCCAAGTACATATTATACAAAATGCACAGTGAAACAAAAACAATTTGGCAAGACAGTCCTGCCCTCAAGAAGATGATATTCTAAAGGGGTAAAACAACTTATAAAGTGGAGTTAGAAGAAGGTCTATTTAATATCTCAGCATAGTGTAAAGATGAAGTGGAAGTGTCATGGAAGTCTGCATCTCATAAGATAAGGTGAAAGCTCACCTGTCAGAACCAGAGTGTTTCAGGAGTGGAATACATGATTCTTGAGAGGAGGAGATGGGGATGAATCTGACTTTAGGGAGACATGGCATAGAAATGACTATATACAAAGAAAAACAGAAAAAAGAAATGAATCTATTATACAAATAGATTTTAAATTTGACGTGTTAATACCAATACTACCCTGCTTATTTGTGTTTTCCTTCTGAATTTCCTTCTGCTTTTTTGTGTATTTTTGTGTCCTTTATTCTCTTTTCTTTCTTTTTCTTATTGTTATTCTTCTATCTCCCCACAAAAATTCTTCCCTCCAAAAGTCTTCTCTTGTAAAAAATAAGTATCATCAAGCAAAACAAATTCACACATTGACTGTGTCTGAAAATATATATCTTATTCTGTACCTACAGTCTATAAAAGTGGTGTCAGGTTCAAATAGAAATGGGGCTACTAAACCCTATATAAGGATCTCTGTGGCCTGCATATTGACTTAGAAAACCACGTGCTTATTTATTTATTTTTTTATTAATATATCAGCATTATTAATATGGTTCAGAAGGCTGCACTTGGAAGTGTTGCAGGCCTCATGTCATTCTGGGTGATGCAGAGTGAAGTGAACAGAGCCATAATAATTAACATAATGACTACAACATTTTAAAGTATTGAAAAACTTTTGAACTATTATCCATGCAATTACTGAATCTGGAGTCATGAACAGTTGAATTCAAATCCTGCCTCAGACACTTGTTAGTTATGTAATGCTGGACAGGTCACTTAACCTCTGTCTGCCTGTTTCCTCAAGTGTAAAATGGGGATATTATCTCTCTATTTCCCAAGAATTTTTTAAGGACAAAATGAGATAATATTTGTAAAGCACAGCGCAATGCATGGCACATAATAGGTACTTAATAAATGCTTGTTCCAGTCCCATTCCCTTCCCCTCTGTCAAAAGGTAGGAAGGATACTTTATCATCAGACTTTGGGGATTCTGCCCAATAATTGCATTGATAATAATTCACAAGTCTTTTAATATTTTACAATGTTGTAGTCATTATGTGTTTATTATTTTGGCTCTGTTTACTTCACTCTGCATCAGTTCTACTGCAATCTGAGATTTTTAGAAATCCATCTTTTTCATCATTTCTCATAGAACAGTAATATTCAGGTACCATAATTGTTCAGTCATTTCCTCATTGATGGGTACCCCTTTGTTTCTAGTTCTTTGCTACAACAAAAAATGTTGCTATAACTTTTGTACACATGGGACCTTTTTCATTTTCTTTGTTTCCTTTGAGGTACAAGTGATATTGCAGAATCAAAAGGCACAGTACAGTTTGGTTCCAAGTTGCTTTCTAGATTAGTTGGATCATTTCACTCTCCCATCAATAGTGCATTAATGGGTCTGCCTTCCCAAACAGGCATCTTTTATAGCACCACCACCAGCACCACTCCCCAGAACACCACATTTAAGCAATGACAACTGACAGCATCAAGTGACAGCATATATATCCAAAAGTATTTCCAGGAATAAGTTGACTAATTCATTTAAGCCAGGTACAAAGGTGAGGAAGATAAAGCCATGAGGTATAGTAGATGCTAAATTTGGGGTAGTTTGGAATAGATGGCTAACTACTTAGCCCAAAATAGCTTTTAAAAAGAAAAATCTACCTTGGGAATGAGGGATGAATTCATTATTGAGGTTAAGCTGCACAGGAAGAAATGCTTAACCCTTAATAAATCATTGCAAATTTTGCATTAAATTTTTATTTGTTAGGAAAACAAAAAGTGAAAGTTCCCTTTCTGGGACTTCAAAGTGAAAATGAGAAGTTTTAGAACTGGATTGGACCTTGTACTGGGATGGTCATTCCAGAATGATACAGAATGCTCAGCTAGTGATTTAGTTTTTATCCTAGATTTAAAACTCTCCTAAGATTGGGGTGGGAGAGAATGAGTTAGTGGAGGGCAGTATCCAATTCTAAAACAGACCAGGAGTCCTTTTATGTTCCTGTTGAACAGTCTGATACTTCTTGTCAGTGAAGAATGGAAAGAAATGGGAAATATCAAAGTCATTTCTTAATCCCACCTACCTGGACATTAATTTAGTTCTCCAGTTCATTATGAGGAAATAAAGTCTTTTGCATCAAAGATCTCTATTGTAAGGAAGCTTAAAGGCCCAACTTCTTCAGTTTAAAAATTAAGGTTTAGAAAATTTAAGTGACTTGATAAAGATCATAAAGGTACTAAGTTAAGTGGCCCTCTTCATACTTTTGCAGGTTTTCGTATGTGGGGGACTGGATGTTACCTTGTAATAAATTTTTTGGGGGAGGGAAAAGAGAGTATGAATTTAAATTTAATAACCAGAGGCATTTCTTAGGTAACGTCAGTGTTTTTTGATAACAGATATAGAATAGAAGATAATGAAAAAGAAAGTTAAAGTTAAAATCTGGATTTTAAACATAGGTATATGAGTGAAGGGTAGTGAGATTGACAAATAGTATAAGTGGAAGAAAAAGCAAGTTTTGAGGGAAATCAATCAGTAAATATTTATGAAAAGCTTATTAAATGCCAGGTGTGGGTTGGAGCTAACTGCATGAAGCATGTGTGGGGATGGGCTTTCATGGAACTTGAAATAAGCTTCTCTGGCCATCTCTGGGGATTTGTCTTCAGCAATCAAGGATGTGGTACTTTGAAGTGATGCAACAATCTCTTGTTATCTATCTATCTATCTATCTATATATAGTCAATCTGTCTGTCTGTTTCTTTCTCTTTCCTGCTTTGGGACTTCCTGTGACCATGGGAATGAGATTCCACTTCCTTGGTACTTACTGCAGCTGTGACTGGTCAGTGATCACAAAAAGTACATTTTCCAGGAAACTTTTGAAAAAAGAAAATGACTATTGACAGGAGGATGATCCCTAGTCCTGTCCTAATATGCCAGAGAATATGATTCTGTAAAAAGTCATTAGGACTGTGCACGGATGATTGAGAGATCATCCCAAAGTACCAAGTCTCATTGCTAAACACATGTGTTCTCAGAAATGAGCCAAGGAGGGTAAGCTTTTGCTTCATAAGATGGCTTTTGAAGGCCATCTTCACAGACGTTTCTTGGTGTGTACAAATTTGTGTTACAAATAACAACATAAAAAGTAATTTTGAGAGGGAGAATACTAGGAGCTGGGGATATGGCAGAGAAGATCAGGAAAAGCTTGTTGAAGTTGTTTGTGTGGAAGGAGATACTTGAGCTTGAGTCTTGAAGAGAGACTCTGAGAGATGTAAATTATGATTAAGTCCCTTCCAGGATTTAAGAGTGCCAGACCTGAAGTCATGAAGATTTATCTTTGTGAATTCAAATCTGACCTCAGATACTTATTGGCTGTGTGATTCTGGACAAGTCACTTAACCTTGTTGAGCCTCAGTTCCTCATCTGTAAAATGAGCTGGAGAAGGAAATGGCAAATAATTACAATAACTTTGCCAAGAAAACCTCAAATGGGGTCACAAAGAATCAGACACAACCGACTGAAAACAACTTAACAACCATTCCAGGAATGGGGTGCAGACAATGTAAAGATGGGAAGTGGAAGAAACAGAGAGAGAGAGAGAGAAAAAAAGAGACAGAACAGAGAGAGAGAGAAAGAGAGACAGAGGGAAAGAGAGATAGAAAGAGATAGAAACAGAGAGAAAGAGAGATAGAAACAGACAGAGACAGGAACAAGGCCATTTGATTGGACCAGAGTATAGAAGGGGAATGATATATAACAAAGCTCAGAAGACAAGTGGGTGCTAGATTGTGAGGGATTTTAAATAGTAGAAAAGAAAATAATTGTGATGGTTTGATGATAAGCTTGGTTTCAAAACCAGATCTTTGCTAACTTCTGGTTGAACACTCCACTAAAGTGCATTACCTGCCCGTACAAGGAAGAGAATGTAAGGAGAGAAGAAGGCTGACAGAATCTTGAGCAATATCTATTTCAAGGGAAATGGGAAGAAGAACCTGTGAAAACAGAAATGAAGTGGTTTGAGGAGATACTGGCACAGTATGGCATCCTGGATGCCAAGAGAAAGAGAGTATGTAGGAAGAGGACATGCTCAGGAGAGTGATATGTTTCAGAGAGATCAAGAGAGAAAAGCCTAAAAAACACCCTGCATTTGGGGATTATGTGTCGTTAGTGATTTAAAAATTCTCAGTTACTCCATGGGACACAAGTATTTAAGAAATTAACAGTGGCTAAACCTTTGCTCCAAATATTGAATAGTAAAACTCATTGTTTACAAGAGTCGGTGGAAAGTTTTTTTTTTTTAAATGAAGCTTTTTATTTTCAAAACATATTCCAAGATAATTTTTCAACATTGACCCTTGCAAAACCTTTTCCAATTTTCCCTCCTTTCCCCACCCCTCCCCTATATGCTAAGTAATCCAATATATGTTAAACATGGAAAAAATATATGTTAAATCCAATATATGCATACATATTTATACAATTATCTTGTTGCACAAGAAAAATCTGATCAAAAAGAAAGAAAAATGAGAAAGAAAATAAACTTCAAGCAAACAACAAGAGAAGTGAAAATGCTATGTTGTGATCCACACTCAGTTCCCATCTACTTTGAGAGTAGATGGCTCTCATCATTACAAGATCATTGGAACTGGCCTGAAAAATCTTATTGTTGAGAAGAGCCATGTAAAGACTTTTTTAAAAATATGGAACTTAGGTAATAGGAACTACAAATGAGTAGAGAATTGTAACAGATTTTATGATCTTCCAGGGTCCTTAGTGGTTATCTGGTCCATTGGTGTCAAACTCAAATAGAAATAGATTCTTAACACATGGTAAATTAAAAACCACAAATTAACATTATCTGTGTTGTATTATGTTTTTCTTACTTTTGTTAAACATTTCCCAATTATATTTTAGTCTGATTCTGGTTGCTGAGTAGTCTACTTTTCAGAACCAAAAGTTTGGCACTCTGATTGTGTCCAAACCATATTTTAGAGGTGAAAAAATGGAAATTAAATGAATTTTCTGGAGTATTATAGCTTAGTAAGTAGCAGTCATAGTTTGAACCCAAATTCAGGGTTTTCTCAACTCCATGAATAATGTTACTTCTAATCTATCCAATTCCATCAAATTAGAGATTCAGAGATAAAGGCCTAGAGGATTTACTTCCATTTTCCTTAGAAGTGTTGGAGTCTCAGGAAACCAATGGTATTGAGGTTTGGGAAGAGTATTTTCCTTGCTATTTATTACTTGTATGTCTTTCACTAAATTCTTTCTTTCTGGCCCTCAGTTCTCTCCTGTTGAAGGGGTAGATGATGCCTGAAATCACTACTCTGTTGTGATTAAGTTGTTCAGTTGTACCTGACTCTACAAAATCCATGTGTTTCAGGGTAAAGATATTGAAGTCATTTGCCATTTCCTACTTTTTTTGTGTCAAATAGGAATTAAGTAACTTGCCCAGGATCACAGCTAGTTAGTGTTTGAGATCTGAACTCATCTTTTTGACTCCAAGCCTTATGCTTCATCCATTGGGCTATCTAGCTGCCCCTGATACTAAATCTAGATGCTATCCAAGCAACTCTGTCCTTTTTATAGCTTTTCCTGGGAATTTTCCTTGTTTCTCTCAAGAAAGTTTAAACTACTTCCTATCTTTATAACTTGGTTTCCTCACTTGGATGAAGTCGCTGAGATTTCTTCCCACTCTTAACATTCTTTCAGAAAGGCAGGACATGATCTGGTGGGAAGAACACTGGATATAGGGTTCATTCTGTTTAGGATCTCGATTTCTTCTCTAAGGTGCCTTCCAATTTGATACTTTGCAATAATTTCCCTTTCTTTTCTTTCTTGGGTCTCTGGCCCAAAAGTTGGAAACCACTGGACTCTGTTCTTGTGAAGAGTAAAAATGTCAGAGGAGGGGATTTAAGTTTGATGTCTTGGAAAAAAAAATTCCTATCAATTGGTGCTTTCCAAAAGTGGAATGGGGTGCTTTTGAAAAATCCTCCCCATGTAGTTTTCAAGTAGAAGCTAAATATTAAGCATTTAGGGATATTTTAGATTCTGGCAAGGCATGAGTTGGACTAGATAGCATATGAAGTCCCTTTCAAGGAGATTTAGGATTTTAAGATTTTGTGATTGTTGTGACTTGTTTCCGGTTATATGGATTAGAAATAGGAGATTTGGGTATTCAAGCCCTCTAGTGCTTATCTATTCCTTATCTTTACTTTAAAATTGCTAATTGTTTTTTTAAAAATAGCTTATCCCTTAATTGACAAAAGAAAACCAAACATACATTTCTACTATCTGATTAGAAAATATTTACAATGCTGCTTTGTTTGGCCTTTTTTTTTTTTTTTTTTTTTTTAAAAGACTTCTTTGAAGTTTGTACTTATAAGATGGATGTATAGGACTTTGAACATATATGTGAAGTAATTCCATCTATGGGCATTGAAACTTGTTTCTCCCTACTCTAGTACAACTACATAGCTTCTAAAGTGGTTAACTTAAAAAGATTATACAAATTATCCTTCTACCCAATAAATTCCAATTCCTCTTTATTACCTCTAGATTCAAATAAAAGTTTTCTTTTTGAAATTTAAAGCTCTCTACAACCTACATCTTTCTTGTGTTTTTATCTTAATATACATTACCTACCTATTGTTCTGCTGCTTTGCTAGCTGACCCCCAAATAAGTACCAATTTATCTTTTCATTTACCATGAAACTAAACCCTCCTTACATGCAGTGTGCCCTTAGAAGAGTGTGAGCCCCTGAAAATGTCATATATATCTCCTATGTGCTTAGTACACAGTAAGCATTTAAAACATTTTCCCATTCCCTATCTTCACTCACACATGTTGCACAGTTGCACAGACTGCTACATCTCCCATCTCTGTGCAGTTGTACTGTTCCTCGAGGAGAAACCATTGATTGGAGTAGTCAGAACATATACAATATTTATTAATAAAGTTTATTATTTTATACAGTACAATAGCTGACCCCTCCAAAAACAACAATAACAAACCAATTACAATAGTACCATCAAAGATCATTGATCATAGTCCACCACAACAGATGTAATAAGAATGAAAAGATATGAAATTGTGAAAATTACCCAATGTGACAGAGATATGATATGAGCACATGATGTTGGGAAAATAATGCCCACAGACTTGCTTGACGAAGGGTTGCCACAAACTTTTGATTTGTAAAAAACACATCTGTGAAGCACAATAAAATGAAATAAAATGAGCATACGTGTGTATATCTACTCTTTTTTTGTTAGATGTAAGATCCTGGGTGGATGCTTCATTTTTGTTTTTCTCTGTTCAGCATAGTGGCTGGCAATAAAAGGTGCTGGAAGGAAATAAGTATTTATACAGGTGCCTATTATGTGCCACAAACTGCACTAAGTGCTTTACAAAGTCATCTCTTTTTGTCTTTGCAGTAACCCCATGAGGTATATATATACAATTATTATCCTCATTTTATAATTGAGAAAACGAGATAGATCTCTATCTATTAGATATCTATTAGAGATCCAGGATCTCATGGTTAGTTAAGTGTCTGAGACTGGATTTAATTTGGATGTTTTCTAACTCCAGTCTATCCACCTAATTGCCTATTACATGCTTGTTTGATTGACTGAAGTCCCTTAAAGGAAAGGTGCGTTTTATTTTTGGCACATAGCATTGCTTGGCACATACAGGCGTTTGTAACATTAAATATATACTTAGAAATTCTGTGAATTAGTATAATTGACTAAATTAGTAGACACAGTCATAGAATTTTAGAAATGTATGACTAAAAAGAACTTTTAAGACAAATTAATCTAGTCTTTTCATTTAGCACATGAGAAATTGAAGCCTTAAAAGGTTAAGGTAGATGAAATTTAATTTTTATTGTGTCATGAATCCCTTTGATCACTGTGGTGAAATCTATGCATCTCTAACCAAAATATTTTTAAATAAATAAAGCATATAAGATCACAAATGAAATGATTTATATTGAAATAGTTTTATATATACATATATGTGTATCTATATACATACATACATACACACATATAAACAAACAAGTTCATGCATCCACAGGTTAAATTTCCTTTTTAAAGCTGAGTTTAAAATCTCATTCTCTTATTCCTAATTTTCTTTCCAATAGACCACATAGTTGAATTGATTTTCAATGCTGTATTTGCCTGTCTTCAAATGTATTTGCAATCCATGATAATTGTGGAAGTATATAAAAAAAATTTATAAGTTCTGTGAATTTTCTTTTCTTTTGATTTTATTAGCATAGCCTTGTTCTTGAATAGAATGTGAATCCCCCACTGTCTTTCAACAAACTCTTAACTCTCTTTGCAAGCAGCGATAAGGATGAGTCAAGAAAAGGAATTAAAGAAGTTATTACAACACACAGAAGCATGTCAGATGAAATTTCAACTGCTAAGAGGAAAAAAAATCAAATTTAGTAATCAAACTATAAATTCAGATCTTAGTTTGTATTCTTTCTTGTTAAATTATTGTTTCTAAAAAGGATTGCTCTGGGTCTAGAATTCTACTTGAAGTCTACAAAGCCAAACAGATTATATTAATTTAGATGGTTCAACTTTTTTTAGAATTACTATTGTGGCCAAAATACATATTTTAATTTAATATTCTATGACTAGTCAGTCTCCAAGGTACCTTCCAATTCTTAAGATTCTGGAATTCTGAATACTAAGTGGTCATTTAATTCAGGTTGTAATACTTACAGGAATTGCATGGCAACTCAATTTAGTGAATATTTATTAAGCTTCTACTAATACAACAAACTGGACTAAGTTTTGTGGATAGAGATTCTACAAAGGACCTTGCTGTTAAGGGACTTATTGTCTAGTGGGGGGAAATGACAAAGCCACAGATTATCTTGGTCATTTGTGGCATTGTTGAGGAATTTAATGTAATTCCATTTTATTGTATATCTCATAAGAAGTGAAGTTTTTCTTAGTAAGGTATAGCAGAGGCATCAAAACACTTATAAAATATCGAGTCCCCTTATGGCATATTTGTATTTATAGGATATTAAATTTTCTCTTCCCAGATTTTTAATATCTGTTTAGTAATTTTCATTTTCTCTGGATACAGTTTCTTGGATGAATGTAAGGCTAGAATGTTGTTTTAAGTGTTTTTCCAGACGATTAGATGGAACTGTTCATTATTTGATGTCTTCTTTGGAAAATGAAGCATGAATGTTTTTTTCTGACTTTTCTGAGGTTGGCTTTGTGAAAGCCAATTAATGTATCAAGTTTTAAAAGGAATTTTATTAGCTAACCACTTTGAGCTCAAAAGCACATGGATTTCTGACACAGGATTAATTTTTCCCTAGAACAGTTAATATGTTGGACAAGCTTTAGCAAGTATATTGGTATTTGGAATTTCATGATGTGTTGTTAAAAATGGTGAGTGGGAGGAGGGACATATAAACCTGTAGAAATGTTTTGTGAATCATTGACTATTGGAGAGGATCTTGTATTAATCTTTTAATATCATGAGAAGAATATTAAAGCAGTAGCTACTGGGGACCTACAAGGGTCCTTGGGGACTCCTGTCCTAGGCATTATAAACTATGAGTTAGTACATACCTTTTGAAGGTTTAAATGAGAACCAGAAAAAGAAATTTTGTCTGCTGCTACAGTGAACACACTATCTCTGTGACTTTAGAGAGCCAGAAAGAAGAGTTCCTTCTCTCTCCTTCTCCACTTTACCCCTTCCAAATTTCTGGTGGAATTTAAAACTTTGTCTCCATCTAATGTATTTGGAAGCCTACTCAGGTTCCTGTACCATGGTGATAGCCAAGAAAGATGTGAATGTCCATTTGTTTGTTGTATCCCTATTGGTGTTGTTTCTGCTCCTTCAGATAAAACCCTTCCACTTTTCCCAATCTGCACTATTCTTATTCATTCCTTTTCATAATTGATAGGATGATAGGTCTAGGACAGGCAAGGACTTCTGTAGTTTTTTAATCTACTCTCTCTTTCAGCCATCCTCCATTTCATCAAAAGAAACAAAAGTCCTCAGAGACTGTGATTCATCCAAAGTAGGTCACATAGGTTAAGGGATGAGCAAAGAATAGATCTGAATCTACAGACACAGAGAAAGATAAACAGAGAGAAAGGCAGAGAGAAAGAGACACACACAAGGGGAAGAGAGAGGGAGAAGGAAAGGGAGAGAGGGAAAGAGGGAACGTGGGAAGGAGGAGGGGGAAGGGAGAGAGAAAAGGAAGGAGAGGGAGAACATGAGACTTAAGTTCTTTGGTGTTTTTTCTGTTGTAAAAAACTCATTGAGTGTACTGGAGCCCTGGAGTCTTTTCTTTCTTTCTTTTTTTTTTTTTTTAGGAGGCATTGTTGAGTAAGTACTAAGGTACTTGGACTGACCAGTTATTGTTTCATTCTTGCTACATGGACAACCTATCTCCTTTTCTGATTATATATAAACATCTTTGGTCATGTTCTTTATACGTTGGGAAATGTGTTCCAGTTTCTACCCTCTGTGAATCTTTCTTTTACCATTCATATTATTTGTAACTTTGATGACTTTGAACTTGTGAGACATTTTAAACTGATTTGGTTCCAACCCAATCATTTAGTTTGTTTCACATCTCTTGCTTGCATTGGCTTCCTTCAAGACTCCGTTCAATTCCTACTTTCTGTAGAAGGTCTCTTACTGTCTCTTCTTCAACTAGTGCTTTCTCCTTTCAAATTACTTTTTAAGTACTCTATGTATAGGTCAGCTAGGTAGCACAGTGGATAGAGCCCTGGGCTTGGAATTGGGAAGACTTCTTTTCCTGAGTTCAAATCTAGCTGCTAGCTGTGCGACTTAACCCTGTTTGCCTCAGTTTCCCCATCTGTAAAATGAACTGGAGAAGGAAAGGCAAATCACTCCAGTCTTTGCCAAGTAAACCCCATGTGGACTCACAAAGAATTGGACATGACTGAACAATAGCAACTCAGTATATATATTGCATGTGCCTAGTTGTTTACATGTTGAATCTCTTTAGAAAGTATGCTTTGACAAATATGGACATGTGTTTAGAAGAATTTAACCTATATAGGATTACTTGCTGTCTGTGGGAAGGGATGGAGAAGAGGGAGGGAGAAAAATTTGGATGTTGAAAACTATATTTGTATGTATCTGGGGCGGGGTAGGGGTGGAAAGTTATCCCCCCCCCCAAAAAAAAAAAAGTATGTTTGCTCCTTGAGTGCAGAGATCAGGTTTTTGCCTTTCTTTAGCACAGTATTTGGCATAGAATAAGCACTTGATAAATTGCCTGTTGACTTGATTCTCTAGGATTCTAAAATTCAGTTCCAGCAGTAGTGGCTTTTGTGGAAGGAAAAAGATTAGGGCCTGGATGAGTCTCCCATTCATTAATTTTAAAGGGATGCCTTTCTTGTTTGGGCTGTTCCATACCAAACCTGTGTGTGTCAAAGTATTTCTTTATGCCCAACATCCTTAAGTGACTTAGCTACATAATTTGAAACATTTTTGATTTTATCCCCTTAAAACATAATGAATTTATTGGTTTGTTTATTAAAGCTTTTTATTTTCAAAACATATGCATGGATAATTTTCAACATTCACCCTTGCAAAAATCTTGTGTTCCAGATTTTTTCCCTCCCTTCCCCCTCACCTCTTCCCCTAGATGGCAAGTAATCCAATATAAAAACAATGAATTTAAAAGAGATTTAGTATTCATTAAGTATTTGAGCCTAATTTTTTAAAAAGTGAAAATAGGGAGAAAGGGACTAATAGATCTCCAAAGGCCTATAATGTTTACATTATGTGGCTGTGGGCTATTTTGCTTTGTTTGCCAGGAGGCAAAAGGTGGCTTTAGTATGTTTGTTCAGCATGGAAGTAACATGGAAGGTCAGTGGTTAGTGCTCCGTAGAGTTCTGAATATGTGTCATGGAAGCATTGATGGAGTATTAAAATATACCGTCTCTAGCCAAGGGAATCATTCTACCAGTAAGCAAGCTTTATTAAGTTCTTATTATCTGTGGTCGGCACTGAGGAAAAAAGGACAAAAAGGAAACATTCTCTGCCCTCATCTGGAAGCATATTATTCGTTATTTCAGATCATAGGGAAAACAGGCACATTAAAATAGAGATTCAGTTGCAGATTCTTTTTAACGATTTTTCGGGGGGGATGGGAAGAAGGAGAGAATTACTGGTTGATGGTAAGAGGAGAAGAAATGGTGCTGCAATATGAGAAAATCACACAATGAAAATTATGGGTCAGGACTCTAAGGAACAGGTTAAAGAGGGAAATAGTTGGTGGTAAGGAGAGATTAAAATGTTTGTTAATTTGAATTATATAATAAAGTTATTAATGTTCTTTAGCTATTCTAAAATGTAAAAAATAATTTTACATATTTGATTTTTCATTATCCTAATGGTTGTGAATTTGTCTTAAATGTCTTGCATAATCTCCCTTATCTCTAACTCTTAGATAACTTAGATAACTTCAAGACTCAACTCAAGTATTGCCTCCTACAAGAAGCCTTTTTTTTGTGGAGGCTGCTGCTAGGTGGAACGATGAATAGAGAATGCTGGTTTTGGAACCTGGGTTCAAATTCAGGCTCAGAAATGTCCTGGTTATGTTACTTGGATAAGTCACTTAATCTCTCTTTGCTACTGGAGAAGGAAATATCAAGCCATTCCAGTATCTTTTCCAAGAAAACTCCTTGGGGGTCACTAGGAGTCAGACACGACTGAACAACAACAGCAAAAAGAAATTAGTACTGGAGGACTAGAACTGTTTAATTTTTGTTTTTGTATTCCTCGATTTTAGCAAGTTTCTGGGCACTTAAAATATTTTTTAAAATGATTTAAATAAAATTTAATTAAATAATTAACTAAATAAGCATCAAATTAAATAAATAATTAAATTAAATGACCCTAAAAATATTTGTCAGACTGAATTGAATTCAAAGTGAATTAAGTGAAATAAACATAGCAGTATAAAAGATTTATTTCTTTTGGCAGAAGTTGTGTGTAGTTTGGATTTTTGGTTTTGCCTGTCAGATATTCAAGGCATTCTCACTAGCTATATTAAACTTCAGGACACATAATAGACCACAGTACCAGATGGACTGACCTTTTTATTTCTTATCCTGAAGCTCAAAGTCCCTTCCTCATGGCCCCATTGTCTGGGGATGATGAAATTAAAAGATTTTCTGCTTGTCTTATTGCATGTTACCCTTCCCTCATCATACAACCCATGCAAAATGGCAGAAAACCAGAGAAGTTAATACCAATTAACTCATCAAATGTGCAGTTAACTTTTCACTCAGTTCTTGTTTTGGGGGTTATTTTAATCAGTTTTATCACTTCAGTGGATCAGTATTGTTTTGTACAACTAACTCAGATCAGTTGACTTGTCTAAGTCTTTGTCCCTATATGGAAATACAATTCTGTAAGTTGTTCACATCATCTAATCAATTTGAGAGGAATGAAGAGTTTAGTCTTTGGATAAAGATTGGTGATATCACCTAGGAAATATCTTGTGACGGGCTAAAAAGAATCATACTTACTTTTGTAGTTAAATATAAAAAAACAGCAAGTTTGTTTGGGGTTTATGGGTCTAATGGTGGTCAGGACTCCTGAGAGGGACTCTCTCCTGGGAGAGGAGTGGTGAATATCTCCCATCTCTCCTCACAGATCTGGTGATAATATTGTGGCCTTTGTAAGGTCAGAAAGTGTAAATATTGGAGCAGTGTCTTTGTAGTAGCAGTGTTGGATGGTAGAATCTGTGTCAGGAGCTGAGAGCCACCCCACAAAAAAGGGAAGATTGTTCTGGGAGCAGAATTCTGTTGGGGCTGGGTTTGGGTGAGGGGAGAGAAGTGCAGGATATAAACCCTAGAAAAAGCATCAGTCCTTACCCAAGGAAACTTAGTGAAGATTCAAAAAAACAGGGAAAAAGGCTTCCAGTGTCAGGAATTGAGTTATTCTGGTGACACAGGTATTCTCAGCATATTTTCTT